>NW_025401105.1:0-300000 GCF_011075055.1 Mangifera indica | reverse complement strand
TCTAATATCCTTGATGTTCATTATGAAAAAGTAGAGGAAATCTTCTAGTTATAGAAATTGGTTACCATCTAATTAAGAGTTCCAATTGAAAAAGACAAATTTCTCATTGTTTAAAAGTAAAAGCTATAAGCAAAACTTATCAAAAGTATCATGCATTACAAAAAATTTATCATTGTTTATAGGTAAAAACTATGAGCAAAACTCATCAAAAGTATCATACATATATACATATAAGACTGGATTCGAAGTAAACTTATTCAAGCTTGAAACGAGTTTAGCTTGAATGAGTCTAAACACGGGCCTGAAATAACAAATGCGAATCAAGCATGAGATAGAAAGTAAAACCAGAAACGAACTTGAGTCTGAACTCAAACTAGAGTTGTGCTCGGCTCAAGAGCTGAGCATGACTTACTTGAAGCCTTAAACCCTTAACAAACGACGTCGTTTCCAACCCTAAATGCATTCTCGTGCTCTCCTTTCTTTCTTTCTAGCTCTAAAGACATTTCCACTTTTTGCTATGTCACTCATTTAACTGTTCACCAGAAAGACTTGTGTATGGATATTTCTGCAATCTATTTTATGAATTTACTACTCATCTTAGTCATTTATATATTTTGAAGTGAACCTGAAATGTAAGCTTAAAGCGAGTGCGAATTGATCACAAATAGTAAAATAATCAAGTGAGTCGAACATGAACATGTGATTAAGCGAGCTTGATGAGCTCAAGCCCGAGCCCAACCCTAGTTTAGCCCAGTCTAAAACTAAAAATTTAGAATATTTCTCCCCTTAAGTTTAAAAATCTAATAAATTTCTCCTTCAACTACAATTTGAAAAATCAATATTTCCCCCTAGGGATTTTTCAGCCATCACCATTTGCCACCAATGATGATGACATTCTCCTTCTCTCCCAATTTCTATCTTAGTCTCACTCTATTTTCGATCGTCACTAATCAATGAAACTGGTCAACGAAGATAACTGAAAATGGATTGAGATTGAGAGAGAAGTCGAGAGGAAGAGAGAACATAGTTATCACTGTCTTTAACAACTGACAATAGTGGTTGGAAAAACCTTAGAGAAAAATGTTAATTTTTCAAACTTTGGGTAAGGGAAAAATTTTTAAACTTAGGAGAAAAATGTGATAAATTTTTAATTTTTTTAAAATATTTTGATAAATGACAATTTTACTCATAACAGTTACAACAAAATTTAATATACAAATAGATATTTGAATTTTTAATAATTAATAGATGAAAATTTGGGTTTGCATCAAACCTTGGTGGGAAATAGTTATTTGACCATAAAACATTCTGCAAACAAAACGCCCCCTAAGAATCCCCTTACAATCTCCTTTTTCATGCAATAATGGATTATTACCGATTTGCTATTGAGAGATCCACTCCTATTGAGAGAATAGAATGGTGTTAATGACACTTCTAGACAAATCTCACATCGTCAAAACATGAGAAAGATGTTAAATTTGTATGTGAATCCTACATCATTTGAAAATGCTAACATAATACTAGTTAAATAGTATATGAATTTATTTCAAGATGTGTTTTGGGTTCTAAAACCTAAAAATAAAACCATAATAGACTATGTATCTAAAGTAGACAATATCTTGACAGTGAATAAGTTATTTGGATTAAAATGTTACAAATGTTATTAAAGTCACTCTGTTTGTCCTCTTGAGCAATAGTGAAACAAATTTCAACGAAGACATTAAGTCTCGTAAGGGGGGAGAGGTTAAATGTGACACCTCTAGGCAAATCCTATATTCTCAAAACACAAAATAGATATTAAGAGTCTACATCGACAAATCAAGAGAAAGATATTAGACTTCTATGATAATATAACTTGTGAGTTTCTTAAGCTATTAAAACATGTTTTAAGTTATAAAACCAAAAAATAAAATTATGATAGATTATGTATCTAAAGTAGATAATATTATAACAATAAACCAAACTATTTGAACCAAGATGCCACATGTTTTTTCTTTTTTTTAGTGTTTTTGTTTCAAAAAATGAAAATATTTACCAATAGGATTTGAGGTTACCGAAAATTAAATCGAAAGGTTTTAAGGATTCTTAATTTCTATACAAACTTGGTGATATGACTACACAATAAGAAAGATCTATTTACAACTATGTCAATATGTTTACGCACGTATTGTGAAACCTTTTACGTCCATTATCATGGTTAATATAGCAACCCAACGACACATACATTACAAAACCCTTTCATGTTTGACCATGATTCATCGCATACCACCAAACTATAATTTTATTTGATTAAATATTATTATAATATTTATTTAATCTATTATAAGTTTGACTAGTTAGCTCTATCACAATCTAAATTGGACCTTTGACCATATCAATCTCCCGATCTAGATTTAAAAGCATTGAATTATACCAAAAAAGTAGAAGAGGAAACTCTATTGAAGATCTTAAGAACTCTGCAATTGGAGATCAAGAAATGAAACATTAATAATTTTTAATAATCTCTAAGAATTTTAGTTTAATATAATTTATTTATTATAAACATAAAGCAATCTATAAACTATAGAAAAAGAATAATTCCTCCCTTAAAACAGGAACAAGCATTCTAACAGAGAGTGAAAAGATGCATTCAAAGTGGTGCCTCATTCCATGCTCAGTTCTCTGAAACAAGGGCTCTACGCTCTCTGTAACACTTCTCAACTGTGAGAAGATTTTTCCTTGTCAACTGAAGTTGGAATTGAACCTATAAATTTAAGTCAATTCATTTGCCACCAAATTTGACAGACGGTTTCCCTGCATAGTTTCATCGAGAATATCTGCTTCATCAATGTCAATAATCTAACCGAGCAATTTGATCCAGTGAATCGCTGGAATGCCCCACAGATTATAAACATTGATAGGCTTTGTCTAAGCACACCATGATCTGAAATTCAAATGTCAGATTTAGACATGCATGCTCT
This sequence comes from Mangifera indica, assembly GCF_011075055.1. NCBI lineage: Eukaryota > Viridiplantae > Streptophyta > Magnoliopsida > Sapindales > Anacardiaceae > Mangifera > Mangifera indica. The sequence continues at coordinate 297,040 of NW_025401105.1, read as the reverse complement.
CAAACTTCTAACATATTTTCAGAAAGTTAACGGATTTTTCAATATGATTTACCCCAATCCACTTCCACATGCATAATTCAAAATTATCAATGTATCGATCACTGATTTAGTTAAAGGTGTGGCTAAATTTCAACAAAATATGAAAATGGGAACGAGAAGTATCTCTTTGAGTTCATATAACTCCACAATAAAATTATGTGCACCCAATTCTAAATATCCAATTGGATACTCAAATAATGTGTCATTATATAGTTAGTGTTATTTTATCACTAATTTAAAATCACCTAATCACATGATGATCCATCATTTGGATACCCAATTGGATACTCAAAGTTCGGTGCATATTACATTGCACATAACTCCATCCATGACTTAAACAAAGGTGTTAGCACTTCTCAACTCTGAACTCCAGTATAAAATTGCATAATGCATGAGCACAGCCCCTTTTTACCTCCCAAATAATAAGGAACTTAAGAAAATTAATCAATATTTGTTCCAAATCCAGTTGATTTGTGTTAAGCTTTATTGAAGTGTATAAAGGGATGAAGAACTCACTGTAAATGGCAGGATGTAAGCAATTGCAGGAGCTTTCTCATATTTCGCAGCATCAAAGATTGAAGATGAGCTGCTTTGGAAAGCTTAAAGAGCAAAAATTACTGCACCGAAACATGAAGTTTGATCAGGGCTGGAAAAGGGCCTTGTCTATTAGGACTTATGAGCACTTAGCAAGATAGCTCATCATAAAGCATGGTGCAATATTCCGTACCCACCAAATCTGATTGAAAAATGTCAATAATGCAACAAATATAAGAGGACTATAACAAATGGTAAATTTATAGAAGCAATTATAGATGAAGAAGCACATCACAATCGATAAGCACTGCTGAAAATAGTAAGAGTAAAGTTTGTCTAAGAAATAGGAAACCAAGCAATATGGCTTAAAGGCCATAATATGGCAATAGTGCATGAGATGATAAATGGAATGGAATATTTAAGAAAAAGGACACAATTGATCTTGCAGAGAGAGTTTTAACTTTCAATGACAATTAAAAAACTAAATCACATATTACTAGCAGATAAAGAAGAAAAAAAATAAAAAGTCAAGCAAAATTCAAAACCACCACCCTAAGACATTGACAACTTTTTATAAGAAATTATTCATCATTAATTTGTGTTATCTAATATAGTTATCAGAGGAGAATATTAGAATGTATATTTGCATCAGTTTGAATAAATTTTCACAAATGTCAAAGATGCATATACAAGTTAGCTACACTGACCTGACCAGGTGATGATCAAGTGATCAGCAAAGAGCACTGCAACTGAAAAAGAACTCCGGATTACCAGTGAAAGAAGGAAATGAGCTCATCATGACAATCAATATGAAGGCCTTTGGCTGGAACGGTAAAGCAAATGACATATGAAAAATAAAGTATCAGAGGAAACGATTAAAAAGAAATCAACAGGCATATTTTTCTTAAACATCAAGGATTTTATGTTTATAGTCTATAATATTGTCAAGAGTAAATTTCTTATTATTTATAAAAGAAAAAAAAAAAGTAAAGGGAAAACAACTTCAGGAAAGATTGGGTGCTGAACACATGTGAAAGAGAATACAACAATGATGTATCCAACAATAAAATTATCTGCATACCCACTTTAAATACACAAATAAGTATACACTTGATGTGTATGTCATCATGTGATTGAGTGATTTTGAATTCAAGATAAAGAAACACTTAATCACGTGATGACACATAAAAATGTGTATTTGTGTACTTAAAATAGATATGTATAGTATTGTTTTGTATCTACTAAACTCAAACAAATAAAAACTAGAATAGATTAGTCAGTTCACTTTAGAATGATTGTAGATATACTAACCTTGCGATTGTTGATGGATAGCTGGCGGCGAATTAGTTTAAAGAAAAATGTCTTGCCTAGCAAGCAATAAGCAGTAAGCAGCAGCAGCTTCATGCAAAGCCAGGTGATATAAAACAAACAGCGCATACTATTACTGACTTTGTCAACTTGGATAGCCAAACAACAAATTTTTGTTGTAGCTCAGCAATCCATTATATAGCTTCCTCTTGATCAATGTTGCTTCTCATGGTGAACCAAAGCCACCAAGAATATACACTCAGTTATAAAGGATCAAACTGCTACATTTGTCTTCATGTTTTCATATGAATGGACTGAAAATTCTGCTCCAATAAAGTTAGGCTCTGAGAAGTGCACATGTACAGTTAAAGCTAGATCCGCCTTCTTAGTTGACAGTGAACCAATTAACGTACAAAAAGCCTAGGTTGAGCTAGATCCATCTTCTTGAAGCCAATTAATATTCTGCTCAAGTGGAAATTTTATAACATAAATAGACAAAAGTATCAAGTGCCTAATTAAAGAAATGTATATTCTGGATTTTTAATAGCTGAAAACAAAACTTTCAGCAAAAACAACCATATTTTTGACAGGAAGCAATAAAAACCATATTAATGAAGGCTTCTTTCAAGCCAGTGTCTGCAATTAGAATGTCATCACCTGTTAGCTCAGAACTTTCACTATAAAAAGATTACTTATGTTTGCTTGTTTTATGATTTCAAAATAAAATAGTGGAAAGAAGGAAAAAAAAAAAAAGTTAAAGAGATACCAACCGTTTGGCATATGCCATCGGACAGTTGCAGGGCATCTTCCCACCTGTTAACTCTGATTAGCCCTTTAATCAGATGAACAAATGTGCTCAGCTCTGGAACAGCTCCCTTTCTTATCATGTCTACATACAACTGAAAAGCTTTATCAATCTTACCTGCAAGGGAGAGACTCTCAATTAATGAAACATATGTACTTTTGTTCACAGCTGAAATTGATGAATACAATGCCATCTCCTCATGCAGCTCTAAAGCCACTTCCAGTCTTCCAACTTTTACAAAGTTATCAATCAGAATTCTATAAACTGGAGTGATTGGTACTGAATCATTTTTCTCCATCTCCTCTAAAAGCCCCAGTGAGACTATGAACTCTCTGCTTAAGCCTTCAACAACCTTACGATAGCTTGCTAATTGCCTAGGCCAGTATGTCTGCTTCATCTCTTCCAAAAGTTGGTGAGCCTCATCTAGAAGACCAGAAGAACAAAAATGGTTTATTAAAACTCGATACGTGACAAAATTTGGTGCACAACCTTTTGAACTCATTTCACTAAACAGCTGACGGCATTTGTCAATTTTACCCAGTTTCCCAAAGCCATCTATCATGGCCGTATAAGTCACAACATTTGGATAGCAACCCTTTTCTTCCATCATCAACATAAGCTTATAGGCTTCATCTGTCTTTCCAACTTTGCAGAGACCATCAATCATCTCTGTGTATATAACAACATTAGGAGGACAGGAATTTTCAAGCATTTTGGACAAGACTTTTAAAGCAAGATCCAATCTCTTATCCTTAAACATTCTGTCAATCAAAGAGCTGTAAGTATATACATTTGGACTGTATCCATGCTCCAACATCTTGGAAAATACCACTTGTGCTTCCTCAAGCTTCCCAACCTTGCAAAACCCATCAATTAGAGCATCATACACAATATGGTTTGGCTCACAACCATCCGCGAACATTGCATCCAATACGTTATGGGCCTCTTTGACTTTGTAAGCTTTGCACAGACCATCTATCAAAGCTCCATATGTGAAAACATTTGGTTCTTTGATGTTGCTGTCAACAACCTTGAAATACATATCTACATCTGGAATTTCCACATCACCCCTTATTCTAGCATAAATCTGGCAAGCCTTATCAATCTGCCCAGCTTTACAATGACCATCAATCAAAGCTGTAAACGTGACAATATTAGGAATGCAACCATCAGATAGCATAGCTTCAAAGAGTTCATTGGCACAGGACAACTTTCTTGCCTTTAAGTATGCATGTATAAGAGCAGTATAAGTAACCACATTTGGAGCACAACCCTCTTTTACCATTTCATCAAACCAATTTCGAGCCTGTTCAATAAGGCCAGCTTTACAAAAATTGTCAATTAATATTGTATATGTATAGACATCAGGAACTAAATTATTTCTTTTCATTTCTTGAAACAATGAAAAAGCCTTTTCTATTTCAGAAGCATCACATAGATAGCTAATTACTTTAGAATATGTACTAGTATCAGGTATAAATCCCTTACTCATCATTTCACGAATAACACTATAAGCTTTCTCAAATTTTCCAGCACCACAAAGACACCGCGAGAAATTAGTTACATTGATTTTATTTAGGACAACCCCTGCATCAAGCATTTCACTATAAGCTTTCTCAGCCAGATCCAACACATCAGGACCAGGCAACACCTCATTGGAACATATGCCTCCAATCAATATATTATAAACCACATAACCTGGCTGGCACCCACATTGGGCCATCTTCTTAAGTAACTTATAGGCATAAGAGTAATCCCCTGACCTACAAAAAGCATGAACAAGAGAATTAAATATCCTAGGACTTGGATAACAACCTTCTGAAATCATCATACTGAGAATCCTTTTACATCTGCCAAGTTTTTTTTTCCTCAAACACCCACAAAGGAGAATCCTAAATGTTACAACATTAGGAATGCAAGAACTAGCTCGCATTCTGTTCAGAATATCCATAGCTTCTTCAAAAAGTGAAGCTTCGCACAACCCAGATATCATTTTCGTATAAAGGACTGTATCCGGCACAAATTCTTCCTTCTCAATCAATGTCATTGCTTCCCTCAACCTCCCTGCTTTGCAAAGGGAATGCGTAAAACAACCTAAAGTAAAAGCATCCATACTAAACCCTGCATCCGACATCTCTCTATAAACCAGATTAGCTGTATCTAATCTCTCTGCTCTTAAAAACACTTGAATTAATGCATTATAAGTTGCTCGTGTACACTTATACCCAAAGTCTTTCAACCTCCCTAACTCCTCTAAAGCCACATTCCACAACCCATTTCGACAACATTTACGAATCAACACATTAAGCAACTTCCCAAGCACTTCCCTATCATCATTTCTTATTTCACGCAAAAATTCTTCTGGAACTCTCTCACTTTTATCACATTCTATTAGCTCCAACAATGCATTATACACAGGCATCGAATGTGAATACCCAATCTGTCTACCCGCCCAAATAAAAAACTTAACAACCAATTCAGGGTTTTTAAGCAAATTCAACACATCAACCACTACTGATTCACTTAATTTTCCTCTAAATTGCCTAAGAGACTTCAGAGTTCTATCATTAAACCCATCTTTATCACCCAATATCGTATTAGCAATTAAAACGGCATCGTTGGAGCACTTACCAGCATCATATATTGGCACTGACTTAGCATCTGAATTCATCAAAGAGTCCCGCAGAAATCCAAATTCTTCCGCGGAAACGGACTCCACCCGTGAAGCCTCGGCCAAAACGGCGTCGTCTGGGTCGATCAATCCGGGAAGATGGTAGGGAGAAGAGTCGGAGATGAACCGGGCGAAAACAGACAGCAGATTTTGGCGGGAAAAATTGAATGAATGAGAAATGAAAAAAGAGGATTTTGACGGGTACATGAGAGATGAAATTGAGTGATTAAGAAGAGTCTTTAGGCTTCGTCTGTTCATTCTTTCGAATGAATCAAAAGGTAACGGGTTAGGGTTTAGGGCGGGTTTTGGTGGAAGTAGAAAAAGCTAAACTAAAAGGGCCGTTTGATGTGATGGTACATGACCGGTAATGGTACTGCATCGGGTACTGTTTTCAATAATCATATGTGATTAAAAAATAAAACTTAATTAATTTAATTATTTTTAATTATCATAAACAATTTTATTCCATTTTTTATGCTTAAAAGCATTTTACCGAAATTGTCTTTTTTTTTTTTTAATTTTGAAAATGGCTCTTTATTGATGGAACATGCTTATTTGTTAGTGTAAAAAGTGATATAAATGTAAAAATTGTTATTGTTGTCGAAAAATATAGATTTTTAATCAATAGGGTTTAAATTTTAAATAATTAATAGATTTTTTTTTAAAATTTAAATTGGTTGTTAAATGTTAAAATATTGTTTCTAATTAATCTTTTAACTAATTTGTTGGCCAAATCGATATTTATTAGAAATGGGATGATTTTCACCTAGTTGGCATTGAAAGTCTAGTGACACCCTAAGCCTAGTTATTATTTAGGTGGTAAATAATAGTCAAGATGCTTAGTTAGGGGCAAAGTGATCTTTGCTACCATGCTTAGCACTGTTCAGGGGACAAATTGACAGGTTGGGAACCTAGGGGGAGCAAAGTGATATTTGCTAGACCCTGCCTAGTAGTGTTCAAAGTAATTTATTTTTAATTTTTCTTCCATTTTGTTTGACTTTAATTTGTTTTATGTTTTTTCTATTGTTTTTAGGTGTTAGTTTGATTGGCTAACATAAATTTTTTGTTTCGGAGAGTTCTCGTAAATTATCATGAAAGAGAATTTAAATTCAATATGATACACACCAATTCATAATGAGTTAATAGTGTGGGGACACTAAGAGGCCATAGAAAACTTTTGGACAAAGTTGTCTATTACACAACAACACTTATTTAGGAGGATGTGTTTCGAATAGTTCTCTTATTTAAAGGAACAAATGTTTAATGTTGTGCTAATACATTTGGTCTTTTCGAAATGTATGTATATAGAGTTCATGACCACTTTCAAAATGCAATTTCAATGAAATAAATAATGAATATAATCGTTGAAGTTTGTCAAATAATACTTAAGTATAACAAAAAAATGTCCTAAATATATTGTTGACACATTACAAAATTATTGAAATAAATACAAAAATTGTAATATTTAACTACTCTCTATATTCGTTTGGATATCCTCATTCATTTGATGATGAACCGTGACCACTATATGATGAGGTACGTCCACTACCTTTGTTAGATATGCGTGAAGAAGATGTGCTAGGCACAAGGGTTGGGTCTTGATAGTTAAGTCTAGTATGTCCAAATTGTTGGCATTATTTGCAAAAACATGTCTAAACTTCCTCTCTTTTTTATGGTCGTTTGTTGTGGCTAGATAGTTTTCTCGAGCATCAACATTCTATTACAGGTAGATATAATGTAGGAAGATTATTCGAATGAATCTAATCTGATTGGTCTCCCAATAGTTTAACACTTTCCCTATAAACAATTTGCAAGTAATTCATTGAGTAGTATCGATTCACCCATTGATAGTAGTTTGACAAATTTATGTATCGGGCGATAGTTGCAACATGTGTACAAGGGATATAAGACTATTGAAATTTTCTACAATTGCAGGTCCTTTTTGTTAGATCAATGATGCCAATCTTCTACCCAAAACAGTGGACTTCATATTTGTGGACATTAATTAGGTTGACAAGCATGTTAGCCAATTTACTAATATGTCCAATCACTTTGTCTTTGGCTAAGGTTGTTAGCAAATGAGTGCGAGCATTTGAACATATGAATAAAAAAAATTGCAATTAGTACATATATTAGAAAACAATATAATCATAAGTAATATGAGTTAGTATTTACTTGCAAAGGTTTCATCTATTGTAAAATCATTTTTGTAAAGTCCCCTTAATAAATTCCTTGAGCATGGTGATCAACAAAGTACATGCATTCCTCACCAAGGAATTAAAGGACTTGATGATGTTAGTTATCATTATATTGTACAAAAAGAAAGACCACTAAAATAAGCACACACCCCTCTATGTTACCTAACATTAGTCAAATAACCAACTATGCTTGTATTAACCACATAAATCCTTTGCATAGCATCATCAAAATTAGAGGCATGATATGTCTTCATAACTTTCCAAAATAATCTTTCAATGACTTTTGTCTTTTATATTTAACATACATATTGTCTTTAAGATATTGGTTACAATAATACTAGTGGACATTAGGAAAGACGTTGACAATAACAACATTGATTGATCTATAATAATAGATAGGTTAGGAGGTCACTAATGCATCTATTTAACTCCCCCTCCCCCCCAAACAAAGTCCACGTCTCTGTTTCTTCTTTTCTATCGATATTGAATGTCATGGATAAATATGATTATTACTATCTTTTCATATGTTTATAAAAAGTGTACCACGGTGTCTACCTTTCTAAACACATTTTTTATGCAAATCACTGGACAATATTAACCCCGAAATGCTCTCAATGAGCACCTTAAAGATATAAAGAAAAACTTAAAAACGATTAAAATCATATGTCTCAGTATGTGTCATTGTGTCATAGTTTTGTAACTCAAGGTTGTTACAATGCTCTAGTAAAAGTATAAAAGACTCACTTGTGAACCTCTCGATGCATGTAAAGCCCAAGAGTCTGTGCACTATGCTTGTGTGTAAATATCAATCTTGAATCTCTTTGCCATATTGAAGATGATTTCTTTCAGCCTATGAATACGATCTTAAAATTTTTTCGAGTGCCCGTGCACCAACTTGTCTATGATAGGGTATTATTTGATCCTTTGTATGTTGTGTTTTAGAATGCTCTTCTTCAAAGTTGGTTCCTCTTTCCTTATGACTCACTGTCACATAAAAAAACGTCTTTTAACTTTTTCTTCCTTTAGATAACATCATTAAAGCTCAAACGTCATGACCATCTCAAATCTTGTAAGACAAATTAACATTCATATATGTGTGTGTGTGTGTGTGTGTGTGTGTGTGTGTGAGCTTAAAGCCCCAACCAATCCTTCGTAATTAGTTTCTGCATCAATTACTAATAGTTTTTAATCCTTACATCATATCTCTTAGTGTTGTCAACTCTGGATATCCATTTCTCTCCATGCCCAACTATATACTACTAAAACATTTTCAAAAATGAAAAATTCATGTAATCAAACCATTCTTATAACTACAAAACAACAACCTATGAATAAGATAGTAGGATTAATTGTTGCATAACGACATTGCAAAATTTCAATTTCAAATCTTCAAACAAAATAACAAACAATATGACGAAAAACTACTAACTTGAATTTAAATAATTTTCATGCTAGATTTCTTTGATTTTGAACAGATATTTAATGATTAGAATATGGATGAACATGAGTTTGAGAGGTTAGGTTTCTTAAAGTTAGAGACGAGGGTAAAATAGATATTAAGTTGTAATCTTGACTATTTCCGTATAATATATAAAAAGTTGGTTAAAATTGTTTAACATGATTTAAAAAAAGGTTAAATTAATTAATTTTCCTACATAAATATATATAATAGTGTAATTGGATATTGATTTAGTAAATTATTATTCAATGAAATACAAACATTTTTTTATGTATAATTTATTTATTTTTATTTTTTAACATATAATTTATGTATAAGTACTCTCTCATTATGTCTTATAATAATACAATAAGAGAGTATTTAAATGTAGAATTTGAGTGATACCTAGAGATGTAATAGAGCCAAATAAAGTAGTGTTTGACTTGCGTTCAGTTCGATTATTTTAAGGTTGAGTTTGAGTTTAATCTCGTTAAGCAGGTGAGATCTCAGTTCAAGTTCGAGCTCAAGACATGATTGATTGACTTAGGCTTAACTTAATAAATTATTTTAAATACTTAGAATTTTAAATTATTACAATTAAACATCATAACTAATAAATTTATCAGTTAACTTCTAATTTTTAAAGTAAAAAAATAAGATTTAAAGAGGTGTAAATACAGATTTTAAAATTTTTAGAGATTTATTGATATTTTATTCGAATCAATTCATGAACTAACAAACTCACTAAATTGATCATCTCATACTCAAACTTAATTTAAGAGCACATTTGAGCAGTTTAAGCTCAAACTTGGCTCAATATTAGTCAAGTTGAGCACGACTCGCAATTACCACCAATAGAAGACATAGATAAATAAAATAAGCGCTCGGGATCGATAAATATAGAGTGAGAACTATTATGGGGATTAATCCAAATCTTTCAATTATCTTAACATCCCCCCGAAGTCAAGATGACATAACTAAAACTATCCAATTAGTTTAAAGCCAAGTGGAAAACAAATCTTCTAGGAGGTAAAGGCTTGGTGAAGATTTTTGCCGGTTGACATTTAGAGGGAAATGTTACTGTTTACACTTAACTAAGAAGTCTGCGTAATGTGCTTTATTGCTGATGGTTAAAAACTTATTAAAATTTCCTTTCAAGACCACTTATGCAACCAAGTAATGTCTCCTAAGCCTTTTCTTGTTCACCAACTGGCACTCGATATCCCCTTCGTATTTTCTCTCTTACCATCATTAATTACCACGACACCACTTTATTATTGCTTTGATCAGTCAAAATATTGAGCCTACATCTTATGTCGAAGCAACTTCTCATTCCCTTTGGCAAGAGGCAATGTAATCGAATTATTAGTTTTAGGAGCCAATCACACTTGGACTCTGACTTCCCTTCCACATGGCAAGAAGCCAACTGGTTATCGTTGGGTTTATAAAATCATACACAACTTGTATGGTACTCTTGAGTGTTGGCTATAAAGTTCGTTTGTTTGTGAAAGGTTACACATAACTGGAAGGTATTGACCATCATAACACTTTTTCTTCCATTGCTAAAATGGTTTTTACTTGTTGTTTATTTGCCCTGGCAGCTGCCTAGAATTGGTCTTTTCACAAACTTGATGCTCATAATGCTTTCCTTCGTGGTGATCTCAGTGTAGAAATTTATATGTCTATTACCTTTTGGTCTTCTGTGATAGGGGGAAGCCTAGTATGTCGCTTCAACAGGTTGTTATATGGCTTAGAACAAGCCTGTCGTCAATGTTTTGCCAAATTCTCTACAACTATATCCAAGGTGCTGGCTTTGTCCAATCTAAAGCAGATTACTTATTGTTCATAATCTGGAAAGGCAAACCCTTTACAACTTTATTGATTTATGTTGATGACATTCTCATTATGAGTAATGATCTTACAGTCATATTTGATCTTAAGCAAATTGGTAATTAGAAATACTTTCTGGGCATTGAAGTCTTTCGGTCAAATAAAGGTATTTCCGTCTCACTACAAAAAACACCCTGGAAAGTCTTAAGTATGGTAGATTTGTCAGTTCTAAACTTGTAAACTTTCCTATAGAGAAAGACATAAAACTCTCGGATGAAGGTGAGTTGCTTCGAGATCCATCTCAATATAGGTGGCTGGTTGGACGTCTAATTTACCTGACCCATCACCCATTCGGACATCACTTCATGCATATGTTAAGTAGATTCATGCATGCAACAGTTATACCACACATAGCAGTTGCCTTGCATGTGTTGCGTTATCTGAAAAATAATCCAGGTCACGATTTGTTATTACCTTCTTAGAATGTTTTATGAGTCTTTTGTGGATGTGTAGACCAAGCCATATCCCTCTCCTTGATAGAAGTTGAATATACAGTCACGATAGATGCACGTTATAAATTATCTTGGTTACACCCATTGTTAAAGGATTTACAACTACCATATATAAAAAATCTGGCATTGTTATATTGCAAGAACAAAACAACCTTACAGATAGCACTTAATCCCCTTTTTCATGAAAGAACCAAACTTACAAAGATAGATTGTCATGTTATTCACGACAAAATACAAGATGGTTCAGTTATAACCAAACATGTTACTTTGGCAGAGTAGTTCATGGATATGAAGGAAGTTTTCTCAACTATGATAAATAAATTAGAGTTTTTGACATTCACTGTTTAACTTAAAATGGAGTGTTGAAAAGGGAAACAATATCTCAATATCTCCATATCTCCATATTTATTATAGGTTTTTAAATTTGAGATTTAAATTATTATTATACTTAGATTACTTAAAATGGATTAGCTAGACTATAGAATAATTCTTGTATAAAGCTTTATCTTCTTATTTGATAAAACAATTTTTTTTTCCCAAATAAAGTTCAAAGATCGTAGTTTCAATTTCTTGACAAATTACAACGATAACACTTTGAAGATGGATAATGATAATGAGATATAGACTAATGTGTTAAATTAGCACTAACAATGACAACCGTAATTTCCAGTGCGATGTTTGCATTGGCCTCCGCTGCATTGATCTTGACAGAATGTGTTGCATTTTTCGTTAGTATATCTACCATAAGCAAATGCTCCCAGCAACATTTTGATGCATCAACTTTGTTGCAACCTATAAAACCAACAATAAACTTTGTTAAAAATGTCTCTGGCTAAAAAGATCCGATGGAATATGTGTAATATTATGAGCATCTAGTTTAGAATACCAAATTGGGTATTTTATCATCATTACAATATTTAGGTATCTAATTGAACATTTAAAACTAAGTATAAGTAGTTTTATTGAAAAAAGAAAAAAAAAACTTGGAAAAGTGTTAACTGAAAGTTGACATGAAATTGATATGATATAAGATAAGCCTTTTCATTTATTTACCTATTGTCAGCATAAGGGATGCAAGAACAGAAGCGAGAACTTTGATTTGAGCCATTGTTTTCTTCTGATATATGATTGAAGTTTGAGGGAGAGTTAAATCAAATTTACGTATTGTTTTATATATATATATATATGACCAAGCCAAACCCCAAAGATTACAAATACACATAATTATAGTACATTTAGTTTAGACCATCTTTCATTACAATAAAAAAAAAAAAATTATATATGTTTGACAAAAATTAGTATATATAATAAACTAAAAGAATATTAAAATATAATTTTTTTTAAATATTCTTAGGTAGAATTATTCTTAATTATTTTTTATATTATTTATTATATTAATTAAAAATAAAAGTATTTTTATCCTAAAAAAAAAATAAGCAAAGATAGAATATTAATAAAATTATAATTATTTGGGTAATATTTTAATGCTTAATATGGAGGTAATAATCAAATTACCACATTGTTATTGGTAATCACACATTATTAAAATAATTTATTATTGTTAAACTAAACAAAATAATTATTAATAATAAAAAAATATATTATCAAAATAATTTTTAATACTGTGAATCAAACGACCCATTGGGCCTTTCCAATAATTGAATTATTACTGGGGTGTTTAATCTCTATTATATTTATAATTATAAATAAAAATATTTTACAAAAAAAAATATATATTTTGCCTTTGCTTTTTGTTATATGGAATATATTATGTTAATATGATCCTAATTCGATCCTAATTCATTTTATCTTATTTTTTTTCTTATATTAAATGTAACCAGTTGTACTTCATTCATTACATTTTTCTAAGATTAGAATTTTATTTTATAGTATATTATAATATTATATATTATACAACTTTTCATCAATAATATTCAGTCTATGCACAATTCCATATGCCTCGTCTACATAATGTATATGCAATTCAATAGAATTATGTAAATTTATTTTTAAGAAATCGCATAATCTTTTCCTAAAAAGAAACTATGAATTTCTTAAGAAATACATTTTTATTTTGAAAAATGTTCCCTAGAATATATATAATTGATAATCTAATGAAATTAAAGTAGAAGAAGGATTGTAGGAGATAAGAATTATGATTCAGTTTACATCAGGTATAACAAAAAATATGCATATCTATTATACAACTTTGATCCTAGTCAAATTTTAATAATAGAAATATGAAAATTAGAACCCTAATTGACTATATATTAGGATAATACAAGAATAAAAGGTAATGGGTAATATTAATTATAAGTAATGACAAAGTTTGATTTTAAGAATTGAAAGCTTTATTGAATAAGATGACCATGATTTTAGGAACTGTTTAATTGAAAGAGATGAACTTGATTTTAGGAATTTCTCAATTAAAAGAGACAAGCATGATTTTAGGAATTTCCTTTATCATGCCCCTACAAGATGGAGCTTTGAAAGGAGAGTCCTATCTTGTTCATAATAAACCGAAATTATGCATGCAAAAGCGATTTGGTGAGAACATCCACTAACTGATTTATAGAAGAAACATGAGTTACTCGAAGAGCGCCACTTTGAACTTATTCATGAATGAAATAATAATTCAAAGCCACATGTTTCATAAAAGAATGAAAGATTGGATTAGCACATAGATTCATAGCACTGCTATTATCATAATAAATCACTAAATGTTTTGGAAGAGAAACACCAAGTTCATTTAAAAGATAACAAATCCAATTAAACTCAATTATAATGGTTGCAATTGATTGATATTCAACCTAAGTGGAGGAACGGGCCATGGTTTGCCACTTTTTAGAGCTCCATGCATTGACAAGGATGAGTGGTAGTAGAGAACAACCTCATGATCCAAGGTTCTACAAAGATAACGTAAGAGGCTTTTAATAGTTGTCTAGTGGTCATTGGTAGGTTGATGCATATATTGAGAGAGCTTGTTTACTGTATAAGCAATATTAGAGCTTGTAAGGGACAAATAATGGAGGCTACCAATAACGGTGTAATACTCAGAAGGATCAAAGAGCATTATTACAGAGTGAAGTGTAAGTGTAGGAGTAGTGACAAGGAGTGTAACAACAGGCTTGGCATTATTCATGCATGTTCAAGCAAGGAGGTCATTTATGTATGCGCATTGAGACAAAAACAGGCCTTAAGAATAAGGAATTACTTCAACTATGAGAAAGTAAGTTAATGGTCCAAGATCTCTGATAAAGAATCAATGGGCAAAGAGTTTGATGAAATTTTGCATAGTCTCATCACTGTCACCTATAATAATAATGACACTGATATAAACCAAAAGATAAGTCATAATCCTATTGTTATTGAAAATGAACAGAAAGGTTTTTGCATGAAAGTTGGTAAGGCCAGAGATGACAAGAAATCGGTGCAACTCATGATACCAAGCTTAAGAAGCTTGTTTAAGACCATAAATAGCTTTACGAAGTTTGCAAATATGATAAGGATGATCATGATCAATAAAGCCTAATGATTGAGTCATATATATAGACACGTCAATTGGGTCGGGTTAAATAGAGGCGGCCCGAAGCACCAAAAAAAAGTCCGACACGAGAAGACCTGAGTCGGCACTATAGCATGTCGGGCTAAGCCCATGGGCCTATCGGGTCCGGTTTAGAGCTTTAATATTAAGCCCATGGGCTAGCCCGGCCTAGCCCGATACTATATATAAAAAATAGAAATAATTTTTTTTTTTTTTACTTTAGCCTTGGAGAAGCAAAGCTTCTGCCTTGCTTCAGCCACAAGGCAGAGGCAGAAGCCATTGGCCTTTGCTTAATTTTTTTTTTAATTTTTTAATTAATTTATTTTTTTATATAAATTCATTCTATTTTCCTTCATTTTTACTTTTATTTACAAATATTTTAATCCCTCAATTTCAATTATTTCCTTATATTTTCAATCTCATTTTCTCTCATTAACTCTCTTTTAAAAAATATCTGAATTCGTAGATAATAATTCTTTATATTTATAATTTTTTTTTTATTTTAATTTTATCATTACAAAATATTATAAAATATCTGAGTTCGCAAATAATATTTTTTTATCTTTGAAGAATTCAGAGATTTAGATATAAAAGATGAGTAAATAAATGTTATATAGTAGATATATTTTATTTATATTTTGTAACTTATACAATATGTAAATTAATTTAGTTATACTATGTTATCAATTTATAATATTTTTCATCATGTAATTATGGAATTCTTCTGCTACAAGTGAGAGATTATAAATAAAATATTCAGGATACTGTTCTAGGTTTTAATAATTGAAAAATAATTTGTATTTAAAAATTTTAATTAATTTTTTTTTTAAATTGATTAAATAGGCTGGCTCGATTAAAGCTCGACCCAATTAAGGTCCGATCTGACCCAATTAAGGCCTATTATTATATGGGTCAGGCCTTGGGCCTTTATATATCAATGGGCCAACCTAGCCCAAAGGCCCATTACTGTTTGGGCATCAGGCCCGACCCGACCCATTAGCCTGATGGGCGGAGCTAGAGCCAGCCCAGCCTAGCCCAGCCTGACCCATTGACACCACTACATATATACATCCCCATAGAGAGTAACCTAGAGAAAGACATTGTTGACATCAAGTTATTGAAAAGACTACCCACAACTTATAACAAGGCTAAGAACGAGTCAAACAACGATGGGCTTGACTACTAGACTGAAAATGTCATGATAATTAATTCCAAGGCGCTGATGAAACCCCTTTGCAACTAGACAAGTCTTATACTTGTCAACAGAACTATTAGATAAATACTTAGTACAAAAAAATCCACTTGCAACCAACTAGGTTATGTGTTGGATTTGATGGAACAAGTTCCCACATCCTATTCTAAACAAGAGCATCATACTCGTCAAATATGGCTTGACATCACTTGGGATACTTGATGGCCTGAGTGATGGAGGTAGGTTCAAGGTTATTAGAGGTAACAAGATAAGCAATAACATTTAATATAATGATTGGCTTGCGAATATTATTTTTGGATCTAATGATAATAACTTGGGGAGGGGAGGCAACAAATGTAGGAGAAGAGATGAATGATTTGGTGGTAAAGGTATTTGAAGGTGGGATAGAGCAAAAGTGGTTAAGGTAAAGATGAAACAGGGGAAGATATGTCTTGAATTAGATTCATAGGGGGAATGGAGTTCGATGTCATAGATGGTGTGTTGGTAATCAAAAGGAAAGACATAAAAGGACACCAATGAGAATATGTTTTAAAGGAAACACGTTCCAAGTAAGAATGAAGTGAAGTAAATAAAAAAATAGACTCGACAAATTTAACATGATGCGACGTGTAGAAATGAGAAAAGGTAGGTTCAAGACAAAGGTAGGCATTTTGGATAGACGAGTAATAAATAAAGACACAAGGAGAGGAACAGGGGGCAAATTTGCAAGACGAGTAAGGTTAAAGCCATGGATAACAAAGTCATCCAAAACTACAAAGTTTCGAGTAGTTTGGAGGAGTGTCATAAAGTTTAACATACCAGAAAAAGAGATTAGTGTTAAGATGGGTAGATGGTTGATGAGATAAGTAGCAATGGTGAATGCATAAAACCAATATGATAAAGGCATAGATGCATGTGAGAGAACAAAAAGACCTACTTCAACAATGTGACAATTACGACATTTAAAATATCCATTGTGTTCAGGTGTGTGAGGAGGAGAAGTGAGATGAGAGATGCCATTAGTAATAAGAAAAGTAAAGAGAGCTTGATATCCCACCACCGTCCACCCTACCCCCGCCCCCTACAAGGCAAATTGTCTGAACAAAGTGTGATCATTAACGTTTTCAACAAATGATTTAAATCAAACAAATATATCATGAACATGTGATTTTTTTTAGTGGATACAACCAGATGTACCTTTTAAAGTGGTCAATGAAAATTACATAGTACTTAGCAATTATCTATTTTTGTTTGGTTAGAAGAGTCCTCTGAATATTCTTGTCATGATTTTATTGATCAGTTACGACATTTTGGAATATGAATAGAGAAGAGAGGAAAAGGATAGGCTTATTATAGTAAAAAAAAGATATGGGAATTCTTACCCCCCCCCCCCCCCCCCATCCTCATATATAAATAGTTGAAGTAATTAAGTGTGAGAGCCAAATGAATCGAAAAATTTATGTTTGGTTCAGGAAAGGATTATGGAAATTTTGAGATGAATGGAACTATAATATACTTTCATTAAGTAATTTATTAGATAATACAAAAGTAAGGATCTTAACTACTATTCAAAATTCAAAAAAACTGCAAGAAAAGGCCATTCAATGATTAGAAAAAGCCTGACCGGTTTCTAAAAAGTTGAAATAGAGGCAGATTAACAAAGTGGATAAGAGATGTCCACACATCAAAAAAAATAATTTCTAAAAGAGAGGAAGTGACAAGAGAAGAGATTGAGGAATGTAACTTGTGGCTTTTATTGCATTGACACGTATTACAATTAAGATTCAAATTTAGGGGACTTGATGTTTCAAGGTGAAATTTTGAAACAATATGCTTGTAGATAGAAAAAGACAGATGTCCTAATCTATAATGTCACACAGACAAAGTGGTCTTGACGCTAGAGAAAGCCACTAATGAAGAAGACTAATTTGAGGAAGACAACCACTCATACACATTATCCTTAGTTTGACCTCGCAAAAAATACGCCCTCGTGCGAAGATTCTTCACAATAAAATAAGTAGGGAAGAATTCAATTGAAGTATTGTTAAACTGACAAAATTTAGAAATAGAAATAAAATTCTTTTTCATAGTAGGAACACAAAATATTATTCAAAAAAAAAAGTATTCAAGGAAGTGTAGAGGGATTTTGAATCAATATGGGTGATAGAGAGACTTGTGCCATCGGCAATCACATTGTTATCAAAACCATCATAAGGAGTAAGAAGAGACATATTGCTCAGGTCAATGGCAAAATGCTGTCAAAAAGCCAACCAAAATTATTGGATGTGTTGGCGGTAACAAGATTGGCTCGTGGTTGACTTGGTGTTATTGGACGAGACTGCCATTTTGGAGTTAGATGCAAGGTTTGAGGTGGTTGTATGACCAGATGCATTTGATGAACAAGGTTTGAGGTGGTTGTGTGACCTTGAGTACGACACCACTAACAATTACCTAGGTAAGGTCAAGGTAAGGGAAGACTATCATGTATTATAGTGTTGATGGAGCTAGAGACAAGAAGATTTGTTTATGGAGGGAGGGTGAACACCCACAGTGGGCATTGACTACAACTGCCACGAGTTCCCAGATTGGATATGGAATGAATTGGATTTGCAATGGCTGGAAGAAAGGAGGAATTGGAATGCTGAAGTCATAAGGAGAGTTCTTTATTGATTAATTTCTTATGTAGTTCATCAAATGAAATTGGTGTGTCACAACCATTAATAAAATCAATGATAGGCTTGTAATCGTCATCAAGACTATCAAGAATTTTCTCAATGAGATCCTTATGATCCATAGGTTTGCCTAAGGTTGTAAGTTCGTCAGTGTGAGTTTTAATACATATAATCAGAAATTGTTTAGGTGCCTTTTGTGGCTTGTTTTAGTTGTTCTTTGATTTTCTTAATGTGCCTACTAGAAGGCCTAACATAGTTGTTGGCAAGAAATTACCAAGCATCACATGAGGTTTGTGATTGAGAAATAAGTGGTATGAGAGACAAGGTGAGGAAGCCAACAAAAGCTCCAAAAATCAATTTATCTTGACATAGCCATGTTTGGAATTCTAGATTGGGTGTAGTGACATCATTCATAGTGATTATGGCCAAAGGAACAAGGTGAGAACCATCAATGAATTTGTAAAGGTCATAACCAATTAGAAGTGCTTCCATCTGAATTTCCCAGGAGAGATAATTGGTGGAGGTGAGTTTGATAGAACTATTGATGTTGATATCAGTAAGAGGTTTGTTGGGTTCATGTGTATTAAGGATCGTGAGTTGATTATTTTTATTAGCCATGATTGGTGATGCAAGTGTAAAGGAGACGTAGAAGAAAAAAAGAAGAGGAGAATAAGGTTTTGTAGTTCTAGGATTACAGGCTCTGCTACCATAATGAACTTAAAAGATAGGAAGAATTGTAAAGCATAATAATTATGACTCATTTTACATTAGGTGTAACAAAAAAATTAGATATTATACAACTTTGACCGAAGACAATTCTTAATAATAGAAATCTGAAAATGAGGAAACTAATTCAGTGTATATTAGGATAATACAAAAATAAAAAGGTGATGACTAATATTAATTAAAGATAATGGCAAAACTTGATTTTAGGAATTGAAAGCTTAATTGAAGAAGATAAACTTGATTTTAGGAATTTCATTCATCATAGTCTTCAAATAATTTTTTAATTTTTTTTATTAAACTAAAAATGGAAAAATAAATACTATAGATGAAGTCCTTTAATGTTTCTAAAATTATAAAAACTTCACTTAGATGTTAACATGTACAATGAAAGCGCGACAGTTGAATTATGTATCTTATCATATATAAAAATCCTAATTTTCTATATCATGTATCATATATTGTATTGTATTATAAGATACATTTTTTTAAAAATACCAATAAAAATTTTTAATTATTATATTATCATCTTAAAAAATATTCAAATACTCTTTATCATTATGAAAATTCCAGCAATTCACTCTCTCGCATGTGTGTGTGCGTGCGCGCGTGGGCACACTACTTTCCTCTCATTTTTTTGTGTACCCAAGAAAAGAAATATTTACTAATTACAGGAGTTAGTAAAGAGCCACACAAAAACACCTAGAAAACGACTAGCATGAGGCAATATGTGTATCTAATAAAACTATGTGTGTAATTAATATATATAATTTTATATATAATTAATGACATATTATTATATAATTAAATATTATTTTATTTTTAATTTAAAACTACCAAATTATATAATAACATATTATTGTTTGTATATAAATTATATATATTATTTATATATATAACATTTCTCATACGATAATATGTTTCTATAATAAAACTATATTTACAATTAATGTGTATAAGTATGAATACAAATAATAATATATTATTATATAATTAAATATTATTTTATTTTAAACTTAAAATTATTTAATTATATATCAATGTATTATTCATGAAGATAAGATTTTCCATACTTGTCATTTGTTAGTCATTATCTTCCCCCGCAAGTATCTACATACATACAAAATGTCACATAGATCTTTGCGTCAACCAGAGAGTTTATTATGTGAATTTTGGTACACACATAAATGATATTTCTTTCAGGTCGTAAATTATCCAACCATTTAATTATTTCATCCACATTTCTGGTTTGCAAATTTGTTTCCTGCCTTTAATTTCCATACCAATTCTGTCATTTCTACCGTCCAAAAAAATATTAATTCTTTATTGCAAAATTTTAAATGTCATATGAGTGATTTCCATGCTTTCAAACTTGTTAGTTTTAGTATCATATAATATATTTCACGTATTATATAATACAATATAATATTAATAAAAAAATATATGTATTTTAAAATATATAAAACATTGATATAAAATAGTAAAAAATATAAATTTTGAATACGCAAGATAATCGATAGAAGTTGATAAACCCAAACAAGCATTGAAAGTTTGAAATAAGAGAACCCAGGATAAAAATAACAACTTTAATTAATTATGAGAGAAACACCTAAGGGGTAAAGAATTAACATGATTTTTTATAAAACCATTAAAACAATTAAAACAATCTGTTTCTAATATTAGGATCAAACTAAAATTAGAATTGTCAGGCACCCAATTTTTAGTTTTGGATTCTATCCAAAACTAGTCTATTTTGGATAGAGGGTAATTCTAATTTTGTAAAATCGGCTGATTTTGGTTTCACCTCCTAAGAAATTGAAACTATAATCGGAATCGGAATCTAGAAAAATGGCTTGTTTCTCAACCTTTCATCAATAAATTGGTACAGTAGTCATTCACAAGTATTACATGAAAAACCCAATATGGGTAAAAACCTTTGGGTGGAAATAGGGAGAACTTCATTATGAACGAAGAAAATTACAAGGTGAAAGGAAAGAGCATCTTTTTGTTCTCTCAATTTTTTGACATTGCTCTAATTTTCTAAACTTTAGAGAAAAATAAATAATATTATATTATTTTTAATATATTATTAATTAAATAATAATTTTATCTTAAAATTTAATTGATTTTATTAATTTTAATCATGTTTGAGTTTTTAATAGTTAATATATATCAATTTGGTAACTAAATAAACTTTGAATACGCACTTACTAAATTTTAAATAAGTTCTGTTTTTTCCTTCCGAAGTTTGCATGTGGCTTCAAATTTAAACAAACGTGGTCCAATATTAATATGAGGTCAAATTTCAGTCGTACTTTTGGATAAAAGCAGCCAGTTTCTCTTTGCATGCCTTGTACTCGGTGATATTTTTGGGATAATTCCTTTCTTTCTTCATTCTGAACTACCAAAAACATGTCATTTTTGGTTGAGCCTGTTGTCTCCGAACTCTTTAATGGATTGTTTGAGATATTGGGGTTGAAGGATGTGCGAGACTTTGCACGGCAACTCGTTGGAGGAGTAGATTCAGAGCTAGAAAATCTGAAAACTAAGTTGGAGATGATTCAACAAGTGCTATATGATGCAGAAGCAAAGCAACTGTCAGAAAGGGCTGTGAAAAGGTGGCTTGACGATCTTCAAGACTGGGCTTATGATGCAGTAGACATACTGGATGAGTTTGCCTACGAAGCTCTGCGACGCAAACTGAAGCCAAAACACCAGACGAGATCTAGCAACGTATTCAGCTACCTCCCTGCTTCTCTCACTAGTCCCTTGTTCGGTGTCCGCATGGGATCACAAATCAAAGACATCAGCAGCAGCTTAGAAAAACTCAGAAACCAAAGAATTCAACTTGGATTGCAAGTAACTTTGGGAGGGACATCAAGTACACCTACTGCACACAAAAGACCAGATCTAAGTTCAAGTGTGCAACCTGAAAAATTTGTGTATGGCAGAGATGAAGATGAAGCCAAACTAGTTGATATGGTGAAAACCCATCAACAAACTGGTGCCAACTTTCGAGTGATATCCATTGTGGGAATGGGAGGGATCGGCAAAACAACCATTGCCCGGAAAATATACAATCACTTACAAGAGATGGAAGATTTGAAGTTTGAGAAAAAAGCTTGGGTCTGCGTTTCTGATAACTTTGATGTTCTCACAATCTCAAAGGCACTTCTTCAGTCCATAGACTCCACGTCTTTTATTCCCAATAATTTAAATGAAGTGCAAATTAAACTGCGTGAGACAGTTACTCAGAAAAAGTTCTTACTGGTCTTAGACGATGTATGGAATGATATATACGCTGAATGGGAAATCCTCATGTCTCCCTTCATGAATGGTGCAGCAGGAAGCACAGCAATTGTCACCACACGCCTTGAAAATGTTGCATCTGCAATAAGATCCCATTTTACTCATCGTTTAAAGCCTGTATCTAATGACCATTGTTGGCAGTTGTTTCAAGAGCATGCATTTGAAAATGGAACAGCAGGTGATGCTCAAAGAATTACAGATTCGATTCGTAAAAGAGTTATTGAAAGGTGCGGAGGCTTACCTTTGGCAGCAAAGACTCTTGGTAGTCTTCTAAGATCTCAACGGATTGATGCCTGGCAAAATATATTAAACAGCAAAGTATGGAATACCTCTACTGAAAGTGATGTTCTCCCAGCATTAAGGCTAAGTTATCACCATCTTCCTTGCCATCTGAAAAGATGTTTTGGGTATTGCGGACTTTTTCCTAAAGACTATGAATTCGAGAAGAAGGAACTTGCATTTTTATGGATGGCAGAATGCATTGCTCAACCATCTTATAAGCAGCTGGACATGGCACTGGCAGGTCAGTACTTTGATGATTTATGTTCAAGCTCATTTTTTGAGAAATCAAGTGACAATTGTCGTAAATATGTGATGCATGACCTTATCCATGATCTAGCTCAATCCGTTTTCAAAGAAATCGGTTTCAGATCTGAGCAGGCCATTGTGAAGCTACCAGAAAAATTTGAAAGGCTTCGACATTTTGCTTATATTCCTTATGAATATGATAGTAGAAATAAATTTATAGAATTAGAAAAAGTAAAAGGGCTAAGAACATTTTTGCCGGTATTCATGAGGCCTGATTATGCACCGTCTAGTGACTGCTACATAACTGCAATGGTTGTTTTTGACTTGTTGCCCAAGTTCAAAAAATTGAGAGTATTATCTTTAGAAAGATACTATATTACTCATTTACATGATTCAATTGGAGGTTTAATACATTTAAGGTATCTTAACTTTTCTTACACGATGATTAGAAGTTTGCCTGAGTCAACAAGTTCATTATACAACTTGCAGACTTTGTTATTAAAAGATTGTTATTGTCTCATGAAGTTACCTTCTAATTTGAGATATTTGACCAATCTATGTTATTTTGATATAAGTGGTCAAAATTTATTGAAGAAGATGTCGTATGGAATGAAAGAGTTGAAAAATCTTCAAATATTGACTAATTTTATTGTGGGCAAGGGCATGGATTCCAATTTGAATGATTTGATGTATTTAAGTATTCTTCGAGAGCTTCACATTACAGTATTAGAAAATGTGACTGATCCAAAACAAATAAGAGGGCAAATACTAAGCAATAAAAACCATTTAAAAGCGTTGTTGCTAGAATGGGGAGATCAAGTACTTAATGACTCAAGGAAACATGATGTAGAAATGCATACACTTGAGAAGTTAAGGCCTCCTAGCAATTTAGAAGAACTCACAATCAAAGGCTACGGTGGTGAAAATTTCCCATCCTGGTTTGGAGATTCTCAATCACTCTCTAATGTGGTAGTCCTACGATTAGAAAACTGTAACAAATGCACATCCTTGCCTTCCCTTGAAATGTTGAGCTCACTTGAAGACTTGACCATCAAAGACATGAAAAGTTTGAGAAGAATTTGTTTCACAATGCCTTTGAAGTCATTAAAGGTTCTTCGTTTTGAGAATTTGCAAGAATGGGAGAACTGGGACACTTGGAAGGGAAATGAAGATGTTAAAGGAGTCGCTCAGCTTCTCAAGCTTTCCATTATAAAATGTCCCCAACTTAGGAGAAACTTTCCTAACCATCTTCCTTCATTGATGAAATTGGTTATTAGGGAGTGTGCAAAGTTGGTGGTTTCATTATCAAGTTTGCCAATGTTTTGCAAATTAGAGTTTGATGGCTGCCATGGACAAGTGCGCAATAACAATATGATTGATTTTAAGTCGCTGAATTCTTGGAGTCTTTCAAATATTCCTGAGATTGAAGTTAAATTAAAACAAGGATCCCAGACAGTAGAGTTTTTGGATATTGTTGAATGCCCAGAGATCATAGATTCATGGCAAAGTTTGGCTTATGTTGAGAAGCCACTACAAGGTTTGCATGGACTCACCTTCCTCAGTAAGCTATCTATAGAAAATTGTACAAGAGATCTTGTTTTTCTTGAAAACACCAATTTTCTTCCAAATCTAAGTTCTCTTGAGATTAGAAAATGCCAGGCTCTAAAATCATTACCAGAAGGGTTGAAGCAGAAGAATTTGGAAAGATTGGTAATTACAGAATGTGACTCTCTAACATTCATTGAAAGTGGTACTCTACCTTCTTCTTTAAGAAGGCTTGAGGTAAGATTTTGTAAGAAATTGGAATTTTTGAAGGATTTAGGCAGTTCCTTTGTTGAGTACTTGTCCATTCATTCATGCAATTTTCTCATATTCACATCTTCAGAAAGTCAATTACCTGAGACACTCAAGGAACTTGAAATTTCTGGCTGCCATAAGCTCAAAACATTGTCATCTAGAAGTTTGTACTTGCCTAAGGCACTTTCTTCACTCTCTATTCAATTCTGTTCAGGGCTAAAATCCATCGTTGAATCTTTCGATAATAGCAAGAGTCTCCGAAAAATTAATTTAAGGTACTGTGAAAACCTTGAATCCTTACCTTCAGGTCTACACTATATTCCCTGTCTGGAGAATATTTGGCTGCATGGATGTCCAAAATTGTTGGTTGGAGAAGAAGTTCCCACAAGCCTAATAGAACTCAGCCTTGTTGGAGACATGAAATTTGAGAAGCCAATGATAGAGTGGGATTTGCAGAACCTTAGAAGAGTTTATATTTATCAATGTGAAGATGCTGTGTCAATTTTACAAGAGGACAAGGGGATGTTGATGCTTTCCTCTCTAATTTCTCTATCCATTGGGGATTGCCTCAAATTGGAACATCTATCTTCCCTGATCTTTCAAAGCCTCATCTCTCTTGAAGATTTCACAATCTATAATGTCCCAGAGCTGAAATCTCTTCCAGATTTGTGCAGCCTCACCTCTCTTACAAAATTCACCTTTGAGAGATGCCCAAGGCTAGAATCTATTCACAATCTCAGTAGCCTCACCTCTCTTAGATGCTTGTTCATTTCAGAATGCCCAAAGATCCAATCCATTCCAGCCCTATGCAGTGTTGAAGATTTGACAATCTCAAAATGCCCAAATCTCAAGTCCCTGAAAAGGTTGCCATCCTCACTTGTGTCCTTAAGAATTGGAGATTGTCCATTGCTTAAAAAGCAGTGGAAAAGGAGTCATAGAAAATATTGGTCAAAAATTGCTCATGTTCCGAAGGTTAAAATAGATTACAAATTCATCTTCAATTCAAAGGAGGCAGAAAGTGCTTAATCATCTCATTTCATTCGAGGTTTGTAATTTTTTTAATCCAAATTTTTATCTAATACAGCATTTTCTGATCCTCTGCTTCAAATTTTACCAACTTATTTTTACTTTCACTTAGCAGATCTTTTGCCTGGTATGAAATTCTGAGCTCTCAAGATAATTCTCACAGTGGAGGTTCATTAGGGTACCTGTCAACTCAATTCTAGTTGAATTTAACACTTCATGTAAACATCACAAGATCACTTCATTTCTGCAGAATCTGACCTTGAAATTCAATAAATCAGGATGTGTCCCTGGATCAATTCTTTCCCAGAGAAGGCTTGCTCGAGTGACAACAAATTGATGCAACCTTTGAGGATAGATGTTAGGATCCCAAATGTAAGATTTGAGACTTCAATCATATATTAGAAAGTATAGGCTTCTACCATGGGATTTATATGGCTTTTTGCTCTCCAATCAACAACTGGCTTTCAAGATGTAGTTCTCCAAGATTCATATCAATAGATTTCACAAAATCTCCTGAGGAAACTAGATGAGGTAAATTACATGATCTGCCTGCCCACTTCAAGTCTTTACGTGAGATGCAACTGTAAATCATGTACCAACTGTTCTGCATAAATTTCAGCTGCCATTTAAATATCTTTTTTCTTTCTTTTTCAGTTGCTCCAAACCATGAACAAAGAAGCTTTATCTTTTCCAGGAAGTATCATTTCAGATGGAGAGCTGTTGCTTGATATCTTCTAGTTATTGCTACCCTCACAGCAAGAAATGATTCAGTGTGTCTTCAGGAAGCTCCATTAATCCTGCTTCAGAATCATAAAATTTAACAAGCAACATGATTCCTTGTCAGTAGATCTTCAAGGACCCAGCTCTACTAATTTTGCTTCTACATGGTGTATCTATCACAAGACTTTGATGACATTCTTTTTCTCAGTGTTGATTGATTAAACTTTTGATCATAGTTTTAACAATCAGATCGACCGGTTGGTTCTAATGGATTGCCAGTAGCCAGTTCAGTCCACAAGCAAAATAAATATTTTGTTTGTTTTTGCAATGGTCATTGTATGGCTTGGGATTTTTCTATTTAACCTGTATTTTAGATATTTTGGATATTACACATCGTCTTATTATTTGATAACATAAGTGACTTGCCGCAAAAATCATGGAAAAAAGTTACGTATATAAATAAATTGTTTAAATTTATCAACACAAACTAAGACTATAGTTTATTATTAGGTGATGTGTTTATTTATTTTTTTTTAATTTTAAAATTATCTAATCAAATATATATACTTAGTATTACGACAAAATTAGATACAAGAGAAAACTATAAGGGGAAAGGAGAATTTCCCACCTAAGTTTTGGTAAAATAGCAAATATATACCTGTAGCAAATAAAAAACTCAAATACCTATCCAAGTTTTAATCCGTTAAAATATACCTACAAATTTTCTATTAGAGTTAAGGGATAAAATCATTATTTTATCAATAATATTAAAATAATTAAAATTATATCTCATTCCCTTCTTAGTTTGAAAAATTAACATTTCTCCCTATTAAGTTTTAAAAAATTTATTCTTTCCTCTAATTCCAAACCTGAAATCTGGTCATTTTCTTTAGAGAACGATGGTCCAACAGCAGAGAAACAGAATAAAATCATCCAAAAGATGACCTTTGAACAATGACCGTCATCCAAGGATGACTACAATGGTCTAGATCTGGACGACGCTCGTCATATAATAATGCTCCCGTCAATTGCTGATCGCCAGAGAGAAGGATGAAGAAAAAATTTAGAGATTTGGAGAAAAAAGACACTTTTCAAAGTTCAGATATGGGGTTAAATATAAATTTTTAAAACTTGAGAAGAAAAATAAAATAAAATTATAATCTTTTAATATTATTAAATGACAGTTTTATCTTTATATTTAACAAAAAATTTAATAATAATTTTAATATAGGTGAGTGTTTAAGTTTTTCATTTGTCATGGGTATATTATTAAGGTTGAGCTAAAACTTGTGTGAGAAATAATCATTTGCCCAAACTATAAATATTAGCAGGCACAACGACTATGTTCCACCCAGTGTTTTCATGATTGACATTTCACGTTGAACATTGATCCCCTTAATGTTTCTAAAACATCAAAAAGAAAAAAAAAAATTTTATTTCTATGCTTTAGGTGTCAAAATCTACAATAAAAGATTTATAAAATTGTAAAATTCTGGTGCTTCGCGGGGGGTTTTCTGTTATTTTGGAAACCACAAGAGTATTTATATTAAACCTTAGGGAGTACATAGTGCGGGTCCATGATTATTTGGTATAAATGAATGGATACATTTGCCTTATCCATGAAAGGAGCAGCTGAGTTCTGGGTTTAGTCAGGGTTTTCAGCGACTCAAGAGGAAGAAGAGGAGCTCGGTGAGTCATTTCTCTTCTTATCGTTTCATTTAAATTGTTTTTTTTAGTGTTTCTCAGTTGCTTATTGCTTGTAATTGCTTGAAACCACTCAACAGAGCATTGGACTTTCTGGCAGTTGAGTATTATAACAAAGTTCATTTGTTCTTGGTTATTTCAATACCCTTTTGCGATAATGAATTTTTCTGAATGTACGGTTATTTTAACTTGCTCAAAATTGTTTCTTGAGGTGTGTTAGTGGGAAAGTTGAAGTCTTCTCACTTGAAAGTAATCCCAATTTCTCAGATGATTTGGATTTCCATTTGTCATGCATGAAAATGTTTGGGATTCTCTGTTTCATTATTGAGTTTTAGATATGGAATAAATTATAATTGGGTTCTATTTTCTAGATAGGTTTCTTGTTTTCACTTTAGTGGAAACTATAATTGAACCTTAAATTAACCCCGTTTTTTCGGATGACAGGTTTCTGTTGAAAAATAGATCGTATATTTTTATTTTTCTTTGATTTATTATCTTTTTAAAAGTATTTTGTTGCATATATATATTCTCTGTGTGTTTATTTAATTTTTTGTAGTGTTATTTTGGAATCAACAGGACAGTTTAGAGCATGGCGCTACAGCAAACATTAAGTTTCAAGTGTTCATATCCACCTCTAAAGGAAAATACATTCAGAACTTCTTCATTTGTTGTTAAAATTCAATCCCGAAGCGGCGCTGAGGTTTCTTCACCAAAGATGGAGTGTACTGATCTTATATCAAACTCTCTTAAATTGCCTTTTAGGGTATGTTGATTTTCATCAATTCATTTGAGCATCCCTTATATATTTTGTCTTTATCTGTGTGAATATATGTTGATATTTATGTAAATTATGGTGGAATTTAATTTTTTAAAAGGGCAGGCAGCTAGTTTAAGAAGAAGTATAGCAGTGAGATCTTTGATGGAAAAGCTTGGAAAGAAAGGAGGAGGAGGAGAAGAATCAAGTGATGCAGATGATGATGATGATGATGATTCCTTCATGAAAAATAATGTGGATGATGGTCCATTTATGGATCTTGAAGAGAGACTTGAATGGAGGAGAAAAATCAGAGAAGTTATTGATCGGTGTCCTGATGTTAAGGAGGAGATAGACCCTATTGAACGGAAGAAGAAGATGCAGAAGCTGCTGGCTGATTACCCCCTTGTTGTGGAAGAGGATGATCCTGATTGGCCAGAAGATGCTGATGGGTGGGGTTTCAATTTTGGTCAATTTTTTGACAAGATTACCATCAAGAATGTAAAGAAGGATGATGATGATGATGAGAATTATGATAGCGAGAATGAAATAGTATGGGAAGATGATAATTATATCCGCCCAATCAAAGATATCAAGACTGCAGAATGGGAAGAGGCTGTGTTCAAAGACATTAGTCCTTTAATTGTTCTTGTACATAATCGGTATAAAAGGTTAGTTTTTGCATATTTGTAGCTTTACTTTTTAAACTCATTTAAGTTACTTATACATTAAACCGTGATTTAATTTCCCCCAG
This sequence comes from Mangifera indica, assembly GCF_011075055.1. Lineage (NCBI taxonomy): Eukaryota > Viridiplantae > Streptophyta > Magnoliopsida > Sapindales > Anacardiaceae > Mangifera > Mangifera indica. The sequence continues at coordinate 266,982 of NW_025401105.1, read as the reverse complement.
GGGATCACCCCACTGGTTTACTAGCCCATTTCTTTTGGCTGGCCACCAGAGTTAGATCCCTGGGGATAGAGCAGGGGAACAAAAAATAGATTTGGGCTATGATGCATCTGCTATCCTTATCAATAAAAAGTTAAAAAAAAAGAAGACCATGTGGTAATTTGATAGTCTAGTTGTACAAATTAGTATACCTTTGCATCTCTAGTATGCTCATGGTTTTTTGATGGATATAGCTGTACAAATCTGTTTAATTTTTGCATCTCTGCTGTGTTGATGGTATGTTTTGTTGTCATTCGGAAATTGATTTGATTCTCTTCAGACCAAAGGATAACAAAAAAATTCGGAATGAAATAGAGAAAGCTGTGCACATCATCTGGAATTGTCACCTACCTTCACCAAGAGTGAGTAATAGCAAAACTTCTTTTTTTTCAATCTTCGTTTGTTGGCATTCTCTGCTGTAACATTATTATATCAAACAGTGTGTAGCAGTTGATGCTAATGTCGAGCACGAGTTGGTTTCTGCTTTACAAGTGTCCATCTTCCCGGAGCTTATATTCACTAAAGCTGGAAAGATCTTGTACCGAGAAACAGGTTAATTTTCTTGTTATAATTTTCTGTAGGTGGTCATAAATAGTACTTATAATCTAAACTTCCTTTTTATTGGTTCTTTTTACCGGTTTTTCAGCAATTCGAACTGCAGATGAGTTGTCAAAAATGATGGCTTTCTTTTATTATGGAGCTGCCAAGCCTGACTGTTTGAAAGACATGGGAAGTAACCAAGAAATGATCCCATCTGTCGTCATTGACAGTCCAACAGAGCTGAAACTATAGGAGTTCTTCTTCATAATAAGGCTCATATGAAAATACCTTGTATGATAACTATTTCTGATTTATAGCATATACATAAGCTAGTGTAGGTGTTCTTGGAACATTTAGTTTTTTCTTTATCACTGGTTTTGGAAACAACTATGTCAATAACCTCATCTTCGCATCCTATATTTTTGCTCACTGGAAACAAATGAAATTAGCAATGGTATGTTTTTGATGCTTTGCTTGAAAATTTCGGGTTTCTCTTCTTGATTGAAACATTTCTTACAAAGAACTAAATGAAATTGTCTCAAATGTACGACATTAAAGCTCCCCTTATGGTTCTCTCATTCTCTATTGACCCATTTCTTAGTTCCTCTAGTGATTGTCTATCATTTTCAACATCAAACATTAGGAAACTGGTTTGTTGGCATCAATTTAGGCCTTTTAGGTAAGAGTGGCCGAGCTGACCTTGGTATCTTTATCTCATTAATACAAATCCTGCCATTCCAATTTTTACCATGGCGACAGATGAAACCCCAAGTTTGTGAAACAATAATCCAGTGGTCTGGCCTTGAACCTTTATCAGATTTTCTCCTTTGTAGAGGTGGTAGTGGGCTGGGTCGACTTTGGCGCAGCCCACTGAGTTCACATGTCAGGTTAGGCTGAGTCTTAGGGCCATGCCCCAAAGGGCTTTTAGTAGGTTACTTGTGTACTTTTAGGAGCCGATGCATGGTAGGAATGACTCAATCTCAGTGTGATATTTGTTAGAGATGGAGGATTGTTTCACAACAATGAAGGGAGAGAAAACAATGCACGATGATGAACGTAGTAACACCTCAACATGATTACATTGAAAGGGAGAGAGGTCGTCAAAGAGATAAATTAGACCAACGCCGGCTCCTAATATAATATTATCAAAATAATTATTCAATAAAATTATGTATACGTACATTAAGTTTTGAATATATAAATAAGTATATACTCACATAATAACACACATAAATATATACTCAAAATAAGTACATATGACATTGCTCTAATACATTTCATTTAACAAAAAGCATGGACAAAATATTATTTTTTTTTTCCTGAAATATTTTTATTTTTAATTATAAATATAATAGAGATTAAACAAGCTAGTAATAATTCAATTAATGGAGAAGATTAAATAGAGATTGCTTCCTTATAGATCTATATAGATAAATTATGTCTCACTATATAAACAATATGTAAAATTAATTTTATTCTCACTCAATCATAGTTCTCACATTTGTTCTCCTTGTATCCCTCTTGCTCACAATTGGTAAATAAAATGAAAAGGCTCATCTTAATTTATATCAAATACATGCCAACTTTCATGTAACACTTTTTCTCGGTTTTTATTTTTCATTTTTAATAAAATCATCTGCATCCAATTTTAAGTATTATATTAAATAGATAAACAATAATCTCTCATATGACACATCATCAATGGCGGACCTGACTAAGGTCAAGGGGAGTCAGCAAACTCCCCTTGACATTGAAAAATTTTCAAATAGATCTTTTAACTTTTTATTTGAGCGTCCTTAATTTTTAGTTCACCTCCATTGATTTTGAAAAATTTTCACATATAACCCTTAAAATTGTATTTGACTTCTTTTAAATTTTAGGCCAAAAGATTGTTTCCCACCTAAGGTTTGATATAAACCCAATTCCAATTTCCCATCCGTTAATTACTGAAAATACAAATATTCACTATTCTGTTAAATCTCGTTGTCACTGTCAAAGGTAAAATTATCATTTAATAAAAATATTTAAAAAACTATAAATTTATCACATTTCCCCCCCCCCCCCCCAAATTTAAAAACTAACAATTTCCTCCCTCTTCCCCCACCCAATGTTTGAAAAATCAACATTTTATCCCTATTCCTCTCTTCTCCGGCAATGATTGGTCGTCACCAATTGTCAATCATCATCTCCCTCACTATAGGTCGTCCTCTCCCTCACTAGCTGAAGCAAGATGAAGAGATTTCAATCTCTTCGTCGCACCATCATACAACAAAGAGATCTCAGTCTCTTTTTCGTTTCATCGTACTACAAAGAGATCAAGATCTCTTCGTGCACTGGCTGGTGAGGGAGAGGACGAAGAGATCTCGGTCTCTTCTTCGCACCGTTCTGCAACAAAGAGATCTCAGTCTCTTTGTGGCTTCATCATGTGACGAAGAGACTAAGATCTCTTCATGCATTGGCCGATAAGGGAGAGGACAACCGATGATGGTTGAAAATAAAGAGTGGCTAAGAGAGAAGCCCGGAGGGAGGGAGAAAGCCACTATCTCCAGCCGTTGGAGTGTGCTGGAAAACCCTAAGGGGAAAATGTTGATTTTTCAAACCTACGTGAGGGTAAATTTGTGAGATTTTTAAACTTATGGAAGAAATGTGATAAATTTTTAATTTTTTAAATATTTTAGTAAATAATAATTTTACTCCTGACAGTAATAATGAAATTTAACAGACAGACGGACATTTAGATTTTCGATAGTTAACAAGTAAAAAGTTGGATTTGCGCTAAACCTTGGGTGGGAAATAGTCATTTAGCCCAAATTTTATTATTTTTTCATCAACTCTCCCATATTTTAATTTTATTCAAGCTTGACCCCCTCAAATTTATTTTTGAGTCCATCACTACACATCATTTGATTATCTAATTAAGTACCCAAAATAAGATATATATAATATCACTCATAATTTATCAGATGTCTTTAACAATAGACATTTTCTAACATAGTTTATTGTGGGTCTTATAGGTTGCAACGAAGTTGATGCATCAATATGTTGCAGGGAGCATTTACTTGATAGTGGAATGTACTAATGAAACGTGCAGCACATTCTGTCAAGATCAATGCAAGGAAGGCAAATGCAAACACCGTACTAAACAATATGGTTGCCATTGTTATTGCTAAGTTAACATATTAAGCTATATTTGTTAGACTATGATCTTCGAAATTTCTTTCGTAATGGATGAAGAAAAAGGAAAAATTATTTTCCTACTTGATGAATTTTATCCAACTTGAAGATACAACTTTTTACAAGAAATATCCTATAGTCATGCTAATCCATTTTAAGTAATATAATCCAATTTAAGTAATATAAGTATAACGGCTAGTAATTTAAAGGGAAATTATATTAAATGATCAAAATTAAGGGAGTCTAAACGAAGTTGCCCAAAACAATCAGGGTTAAGCAAAAATATCCCCTTTTTGTGAAATAACCAAATTGCCCCTATATATAAATAAAGAAAATTTTCTTATTTCCCACAGTATTCTCTCACAGTTCTATTGTGCAAATTCAAAGAAATTTTTCGCTCCACGGTTATCTCACGGGCGAAGAGATTTTTGGCGATTTTCGTATTTTTTGACTACCCAAAAATGGTAAAGAATGTTAGTATATCTTCCCTAATTTTGTTTGAATCAAGTTATTGTTCATATTATTGAGATTTGAGTGAGATTTTACAATTTGAAACTTTAGGATTTCAATTTTGAACAATGCTTAAAATGTTTTGATTCTTGGTTGTTTTTGTTGAATTTCTTGAGGGGTTTTATGTTGAATTTCTTCATCTTCATCTTCTTCCTCCTATCCTTCAATTGAGGTACATGTAACAAAAACAGGAATATATTCCTGTAAGTACTGAGACATATCAATAAGACCCTGGACATCTTTATCATTTTGGATCTGTATGGGGCAATCGAACTCAATTTTCTTGGCTTCATTAATAGTTGAAAATAGTTTTTCATTAGATCAATATTTCAAGACTCCTTCAAAAGTTCAATAAATCCCTCAAATATTGTTTCATAAGGAATTTTAATCAATTGTTTGGATCCTCCAACATATTTCATTGTGTTGTCGCCACTTTGAATCATTCTTTTTGGTAACGAATTGATGCATAACTATCTATTTTAATTATCAATCATACAATAACAAGTTTTTGGAAATAATTATTCATTTATAACAAAAAATCTATAATAACTATGTAAAACAATTTTACAATTATTAATATCAAAAAATCTCTCATATTTTTTTAATATTTCATTTAACCCCCTATAATTATTTAATAATTTATGTAACACTCTCGTATGTTATCTTGTATCAAAATGTATCTATTTGTTCTTAACATTTCATTTAAAACGTTTTACAATGTTTACTATCAAAATACCCTCTATATTTTTTTAATATTTCATTTAACCCCTTATAATTATCTAATATTTTTTTAACACCCTTGTATAATATCTTATATCAAAATGTATTTATCTATTCTTAATATTTTATTAAAAACGTTTTTATAATATTTAATATCAAAATACCCCTTATATTTTTCTAATATTTCATTTAACCCCCTATAATTATCTAACAATTTGTTTAACAATCTTTTCTGTTACCTTGTATCAAAATGTATCTATTTATTTTTAACATTTCATTTAAAGCTTTCTTACAATGTTTACTATCAAAATAACCCCTATATTTTTTAACATTTCTTTAGCCCCCCATACTTATCTAATATTTCATTTAATACCCTCATATGTTTTCTATTATCAAAATACATATATTCATTCTTAACATGTTTTTAAATCCTTCATATATTATGAAATATCAAAATACCCCCATGTTTTTCTTAACATTTCATTTAACCCCCATATAATTATCTAATATTTCATTTAACACCATTTTATGTTCTCTTGTATCAAAAAACATATATATATTCTTAACCTATTATTTAAATCTTTTATGTATTATGTAATTTCAAAATACCCCCTATATTTTTTAATATTTTTTTACCCCCTATAATTACCTAACATTACATTTACCACCCCTGCTAATTGATATTGAGTAAAAATGAGAATGAGAGTGAGTGTTTGAGTGAGATGAGAAGTGTGTGTAATAAGAATGAGAGAGAGGGTTTATATAGATGTGGTGAAGGGTAATTTTAGTATTTTAAAAAAAGTTTAGGGCATTTTTACTTAGGAATAGGGAAATTGCGTATTTTTGCTTATAAATAGGAAAATTGGGTATTTTTGTTTAATGGATGGGTAATTAGGTCATTTAATATAATTTCCCTACTTTAAATCTTAAATTTAGTAATCTACCGCTAATACAAGACATATATATCCCATGAATATGATGATATTGTTGTCTGTCTCAACACTCCACCTCAAGTTAATAAATGTTAGAAACTCCCCACTTGCATATAATAGTTGAGAAATCTCTCTCTCTCAACAACTTAGTGAACTCATCTATAAGTTGATTTGCAAAAGTAATATGTCTGGTTACAATTGAACCGTCTTGTATTTTGTTGAGGATAAAATGACAATTCATCTTTATCTATCAGGTTGTTTCATGAAAAACGAGATTAGTTGTTATGTGTAAAACTGCTTTGATAATCATAATATAACAATGTCGATTTTAGATACTATAATTGTTTCTTTAACAATGAGGGTAGCCAAGATAATTCGCAACATGCACTTGCAATAGGCTCTATATTCAGCTTCTACCGAAAGGGATACAACTTGGTGAACACATCTACAATTGATTTGCCAAAGTTAAAAGTCTGTATTATCAAAATTAGGGTAAGCAATCAATTACAATAATATCAAATAATGTAATTCAAGAACCATTCATATACAAATTCATATAAAGATGCAAAACATTATCTATTTCTTAATATGCATCAAATCATTGTAAGTCTCTAAATTTGTATAAACATGTTCTTGAATTTAACTGACTTTAAACTTGCCCTAATTCTATTCCAAAGAATTTTGAATTCACAATTATCACATGTTAATTAAATTAAAACATACCTAACTTAATCGATTATTTGATAAAAGCTTTTGGTTTGATTGTTGAAGTACAGAGGCTTGAATATTGTTGAAGTACATAGGCTCATAATTTATTATCAAACTTATACTTTATATTAATTATACATGAACCACACTAATGAAAATATTTTTACATAAAAGTAACATATTACCAAATAACAAAAGAATGACTTAAACAACTTCAAAAAAATTAGGGTCTACGAGATAATAATAGTATTCAATAATATTATATGTACCCAGTTTTAACTATCTAACTAGATATTATATGATTTATTATTATATGGTTATACTATAACAAATATTCAATTTATGGATGAAATATTTGGTTTTTAAGGACGAATTTTTTATTTTTAAAGACAGATTTTTGACTTTCTAAAATGAAAATTTTCTATAGTATTAGATGATTTTTAAATTAAGGATAAAATAATATTCAACCATATAATAATATATTATATAGATATATAATTAAATATTTAAAACTGGATGCATATAGAATTACTCCAATAGTATTAATATTTGTAATAACTAAGTGTCGCCCAACTTGCTTGTTTGAGACCAAACCTTCTCAATAAAATCTCAAAACAAACTCTATTTGCAACCCAATTAGAGTTGTCAATTTTTAACACAATCTATTAACCTGACACAAAAAATATCAAGTTAGAGTTGAGTTTTTTTCACATAAAATTTATTTCAGATTAATTGATATGACTCAAAATTAAATCAAATAGTGTTAGAATTCACACGAAAATAACTTAATACAACCTGAATTAACTTGAATGTATTAGAGAAATACTGTTTTAATATAATTTATTAGGGATAAATTATAAAAATGTTAAAAAATAATATCAACAATAGTTGAAATCTTTATAAATTATATATAGTTGTATCTTTATATAATTATAATTACTCATATTATTGTTTATTTCAATATTTTATTTTATTATTAAATAGTAAGAATTTGATTTGATTAATGAAATTATAGTCGTGTTTTAAAAGTCTTACTGATATTATAAGTATATGTTATATCTTTATAGTAAAACTTTAAAATCTTTATAGATTATATATAATTGTATCTTTGTATAATTATAATTACTCATATTATTTTTTTATTTAAATATTTTATTTTATTTTATTATTAAGTAATAAAAATTTGATTTTGTGAAAAAATTAAAACGATAAAAACATTTTGGAGAGTAAAAACGATGAATAATTTTAGATTAATTTGAATCAGGTTGAGTTAGCTCGAATATTAACGGGTTGAATTATGATTAAAAAATTTCGATACGATTTTAATTTCGGTCAGATAAAGTTAAAAATCTCTAACACAAAACATAAACTAATATAATACTAATACGATTTGATAATACGAACTATCTAGTTTAGCCCAAATAAGCTTTTAAAGCAACAATAAATCTATCACTTTTAAAAATGTTCATTTAATGTTTTATAAGCCTTACTAGCTGATAGTGGGCCATTTGAAAGGCCATGTGGGTTTACTTAGTATTCCTCTGTTTTATGGGCCTCGATCCAGCTTTTCTTAGAAAAGAGGCCTCACCCAACAATGTCCAAACTTTGAGCATAGGCAAGTTGTAAAATTACTAATAAATGATATTCAAATATTTTAAAAAGAAATTAGCATTTACTAAATAATATTTAATATATAATATATGTTTTAAATATTTTAAATTAACTTTGTTTAAGCAAATAAAAAAAATCAAAATTATACAAACTCAACAGTACAAAACCACTTCAACATGAGCTATTATTAAATATAAATCGTTAATTTAAAATCTAGATCAGACTATCAAATTTGATTGAGAGTTAGTGTCAAATATGGTATGAGTTAGTGTAAAACCTATTTCTGTCATTGAACCAAATTGCTCTAGAGTTGATCCAGGTAAATAGCATTGAATTGTGATTCAACCACTAAATCGACCCGATACAACCATCATGATAACATTATACTGACATCATATGACTAAAACTTATTTTAAAATTTAATTATGTCACGATCTCATCATCGATCAAACCGACCTCTTAACTGATCGATTCGGTCAAACAGATCGACTTATGAACTAACCTTTTGATTAGGTCAACACTTGATCCACGTTTAAAAACATTGGTTTAAATATAATTAATCATACATTTTCTCATCATATATTACTATAATCCCTTCTTCAATAATACATAAATCATATATAGTACATTTGCTCATCAAATATTATTATTTTCCTGGTGCAATGATACTTTTACATGGTGAAAAAGGGTTAGCAGCAAGTGTATTACCTTATTCGGAATTGTCAACCAACAATATCTTCTCAGGATTGAAGGGTCCATTTTCACTGTGTAAAATCTTGCTATTTAATCTCATTCTGTCTGTGATGTCTTTCACTTTCACAATGACATCCACATGATCTCTTATTATTACAGCTCCTTCCGGGCGAAGAATTCGATAAATCTCAAGAAGAATATCAACAATGTCACACCTGCACAAAATTAGCTCAGCTAAGAAATATGCATGAAAGTTTGCTTGCATCCATCCATGTCATACATGCAATGCAGCAGGCTTTGAACACATTCTGACTTCAGACATAGTAAAAGGGTTTACTCAGTTGTGTCATTCTAGCTCAAGGCTTAGGGAAAATTTCTTTGACCACAACCTCGAAAGTATGATTGAAAGATATCAAAGTTAAATAGTTTGCCGATAGAAAAAAAAAAAATCATCAAAATATCCTGCAGCATGTATCACAGAGAAAGCAATAATAAATATTTTCTGCTAAAATGGCTAGATGCACCAAAAAAACTTTAGAAATTGTTACTTCGTAGGACAACTGCTTTCGTTTGCTCTTAGCTTTTCCTCAAATCAATATCAGAGATAATTTGGAATACTTACTTGTGCATGTACAAGCTAAATATACCATAGGCATGTATCAAATCATATGTTCTAGGATATGTTGAAAAGGCCTCGCACCTGTGACCAAGCAAAGTCGAATCATCTGTTAAATTCTCTTCAAATTAATTTACAAGTAGCAGACAATGTAAAATGCACTTCAATTCTCGGTGATGGCAACACTCAGTCTTCAAAAATATAAAGCAATGAGGACATATGGTGGCATAGGAACCATGAAAACTAGAGAAACAAACAATATGTGGATTTCAGGTTAGAGTTATGGAATGGATAACTATGTTTTAGTTGAAGAAATGTATTTGATTAGAAACCATACAAGCGACACTCCTATCTCAAAAGATAATTGATAATAGAGTATCCAAACAAGTTCTGCAGCTATTAGTTACGAGTAGCCAAATAATAATGTTACCAGGCTTCTAGCTAAACTTTAGTAACTGACTCAAGAACATCATTACCCAAAGCAGGTTTGGGAAGAAAAATAGGAAGCAGAAGACTGTATGTTAGTCTTACCAATCCATGTAAGTTCCGATGAGGCCACGCTCATACAAAACTCCAAGCGTATTTTGTTTTGCATCATAGGGAACCACATTCATTACCCAAACCGGATACCTGACCAGTGCAGCTGCAAAGCCCCCTGAACCAGCATTCATGTCCATTATGTTTCTAGTTTTACCGGAACTGAGAGACTTAAGTATGATCTCATAGTAGGAAATTCTCTTTTTCCATAACTGGTTATCTTTATCAAAATCCTTAACTGTTAGGCCTCTAATAATCCCACTTCTAATTCGAGGCGGAGCCCTGTTCAACCTTTTAGGCCAACTTTCAAGAACGCCTCCAGATATATTGTGGATATCTTTCACATCTGGAAGAGGAGTAATGCAGGGAACCATCTTCTTGTACCTTTTGAAGAATTCATAAACAACACAGATAGACAGAGCATAGTTATTAGGAAGAGTTAGAAAGTTACAATTGCATATGAAAATTATACGGTCATATTGCATCTGCATAACTTTTCTGCTATCATCTCTCTTAAAGAAAATGTAATATTACACTGTCAGAGATAATAATTAGGAATGTGCAATGATTGGTTCAACCTAATAGCGAATTTCAACATAATTAACCATATTACTTTCCTTGTTAACCAGAATAAATGGAATGAAGGTACTAACCAAACATAATCAGGATCAGTTGTAACACAAAATTGTGCTGATTTCTGAGCCTTTGACTTCCGGATGCAGTGCACATGATTAGTAGGCTTTTGCCACACAGCAATCGGTCCTCTCTCGCCAATTTTTTTCCAGCACAGTTTTTTTGTGAGATCTTCCAAATTGATCTGCTCATTCTCCAAGTCCTTAGCATCTCTCTCCCAACCTTTATAGTTAGTCTTCCAACTGATAGGTGGCCCAGATAACACCCAATAGCCTCCCGGACGTAAAACTCGGTCTATCTCCATCAGGTAAAGCCCATCTAAACACATGAACTCGGAATTAACAAAAGATAAGAACAGAAAACGAATGAAAAGAGAGATAATAGCTTCTTACACTACATGCATGAAAATAATTTTATTTCACACTTGATTTTGGTTCTAGTCTGCTAATTATACAAACAATTTTGGATTCCCAAGATCACTTTGCAATGAAATTATCTGATCTTACTGATAGCTAAATTTTAGAAGCACCAGTAGACTTCATAAACCATTGAGGAAAACATGGAGAAATCAGGCATCCTTATCTGAAGATTCAAGCAAGAGTACCATAATTGGCCCATGGCACAAGGCACCGAGAGCAATGTGCCATATCGAAAGATCTTGATGGATATGGAAGCCGATATGTGCCTAATATACCAAGCATCGCTGGAAGTCCTCTTTCCAGTGCAAACTGTACTTGAGCTTCGTGTATATCCCTAGGAGCAATTGACATTGTCAAGATGTCATAATTCATTAAAGCAGCTCCAAAGCTTGCAACCTGAGGAGAAATGTTTGCAGCATTCACTGATACTGATGCTTTGTAGATTGCAAATTAACAGAAAATGATTTTAGTAAGAGACATTGAACTAAACCCAGAATTAGTTTCACTGCACCAAAAGCCCCAATTCTATACTGGGAAAACAATTTAAATAGCAACAGACTCTTCTACCTTTTTTCTGCAGTCTTAAAACCTTTCTGTCTAATTCTTTAGTAAAGAAAATTTTAAAACAAGCAGAGTAATTCTAATTCATTATCCAAACTTGCACCATTATTACTAAATTTACCCTACAAATAAAGTGATAATCAAGTAAATAATCGAAATTTTTTACCGATCAAATCAGCAAAAACAAATTTTGAATATCTATCAAGCTTACCCCACATCCAACATCAAGAACAGTTCTTATCTTTCCAGATTTCAAAGGCACAAACTTCTTGATCAAATCAACATAACCCTTTGCTCCCATTGGAAAAGAAGTCCCACCACCAGGAAAAACAAAACGCTCACCTTCCAATCGAACCCAATTCTGAGATTTCTTAGACACGGTCAGCTTCTTGAAAGGCACATTCTTGTACCAAGCATAGTCTTTGCTCTTTGGCCACCCAAAAGGCCTCCTATAACCGACAGGCTTTGGAACCAAACACTTGACTCTCCCCACAGGGCAATGCCTCTCTCTGTGAAAGAACCTTTCAACAGTGAAGTTCTTTTCAAGTGAAGGGTCATGGCAAGGCAGGTAATTGGTAAAGTTGCTGGGACAAAACTTGAATAAAAATGGAAGCTTTTGTGAGGATTGTGGAGGAAGAGGGAGAGTGTGGAGTGGCTCAAAGTGAAGAGGAGGAGAAATAGGGAAGTGGGTTGTGGAGTTAAGCTGCAAACAGTGTGAGAGAAGGGGTTGAACTTGAAGGGGAAGCACAGGTGCAGAGAGAGAGAGGCCGTGTAAGTAAGAGCCAAGAAAGTAGGAAAGAGAGACAAGAATGGTGGTGAGAAAGAGCTTAACAAGAAGTGTTGCCATTTGGTGTTTGCGTCTTGTGGTTATGTAAAATTTTGGAGGTCCAGTGATGTTGAAACTGTGAATGAAGTCAGCACCATATTAAAGAGCCGTCCAGTTTAGTTCCGAGGATGATCCAGGGAAGCTAAAAGTATGAGGATTAGGTCTGAAAAAATATCTTTGGTGATGAGGGTCTCTCTCGCTCTCTCTCTCTCTCTCTCTCTCTCTCTCTCTCTCTATCTCTTTCAGACTCGGTTAAATCAAAATATCAAGTTGACTCAAAGATTTCCTCCTTCTAACGGACCTGTCGGGGGGCAATGATAGACTGAGATATCAGCACAATTAATGCAAGGCCAAATGACTTTATTTCACCTGGTTTGTGATGTGATGCCAAAGTTAATATTTGGAAGTTTAAAAAATCCCAAATCTTATTTATAAATAAATTAGTATTAAAATATTTTATTAAAAATAAAAATAAAATTATTATTTTATTAATAATATTAAAAAATATAAAATTTATTATATATTTTTTAAATTTTTTAAAAATTAATAATTTCATTTCTAATTAAAGTAATCTAAATTTCGAAAGTAATATTTATTCTCTCTAAAACTTAAAAAATATTTTTCAAATGTTTTTTAGTTATCAAAGATAACGCTTCAACCTATGAATTTTCAATCACCCTTCACCTCTCTAACGCTTCTAGGAGATGCGACAAAGATGAGTCTTTGTCGACTCCGTCGATTCTCTTGAAACATCTTCATCGATTCATCTAGAATCAATGAATTTGTCTAGAATTGATAAGACTTCATCGATTCAAACGAATCGATAAGTCTTTGTCGATTTGTCTAAAATCAACAAAGATGTGTCTTCGTCTGGTCTTCTTGCACCAGAGAATGAAAATTTGGTGATCAAAGATGATAGGTTGAAGCCTCATCGTCAATGACCCAAAAAGCACTTGGAAAATAAATTATAGGTTTTAAGAGAAAAAATGTTATTTTTTGAAAATTAGAAAATTTTTTACAAGAATAAAATTGTTAGTTTTTAAAACTTTTGAAAGAAAATATAATAAATTTTATATTTTTTAATATTATTAATAAAAAAACAAATTTATCATTGAAAATTTTAACAATAATTGACTCATAAGTGGAACTTTAAAATTTTTAGATTTCATAAATATGATTTTAAAAATGCATCAAAATTTGAGTGAAAATAAAACCTTTGGCCTTAATATAATACAAGATTAAAATGTAATATTTTATTAAATAAAAATAAAAAAATCACTGAGCAGAATCTCGAATTATGATTTACCGATAAATATTGGGTTGTGGAAATATGAGCATAGACCATATATTAATATCAAAATTTTAATTTATATGATAAAATAATTATAAGACTAATTATTCGATTTAAAATTTTATTAATTTAGTATGAGTAATTAAATTCAAAAGAAAATTCCAATTTTCTCATTTAAAAAAAATATATATGCATCCTCACTCTTAGAATAGCTTAGACTAAAAATAATTTAAAAAAATCATGTCAACATCAATTATGGGACTTGATCGAATGACTAACAACAATTTAACAATTAATCCGAATCAAACTAACCATCAAAATAGGGTCAAATAGTTCTAACTAATATGTGAATCCAAAATATATTAGGTCAAATGACTCCTTTCCACCCAAAGTTGGATAAAATCGCATGTTTTCACTCTTTAGGTTTAAAGAAAAAACCATTTTCCCACCCGTCAATCAAATTTGTTAAAATATCTGTTAAATTTTTTATAAAATTAAAAAAACTCTCCACCTAAATAACACTTTGCCTTCAAAATTTTATTGCGCAAGCTATGTCTCGAGTCTTGTATAACTCTTTTTTAAATACATATCTCTTAGGGAATAAAAACATTATAATAAATCCGTAACTTAAATACATGTAAAAAGATGTAACTGAAATAAATATTTTAAGTGCAAAAAAAAAATCCTTCATTATTACAAATTGGGTGTTTGGAATAAATTGAACATCCATAAAGTGCAAAAACTAAAAACATAAATGCTATAATAACAAAAAATCTAAAAATGATAATTGTGTCTCTCGTCATCATGCAACTGCTTGGTTAGATTACTAACTCCCCCTACATAGTCTGCTACTCACTTCTACTTGTAAAACAACCAAAAATGAATGCATGAGTGAAAAATATTCAATAAGTAAGTGGCTTCTTAACACCCTACACAAAGCATAAAATTAAAGTTGACGTTCTACTAGTGAATCTTGATATGATCATAAATTGGCACCCTTATGCCCTAAACATAGGTCATTCACAAAGATTAGTAAGACTTAAACTAATCTCAGCATATTTGATACCCTAGTGAAAACAATGTAACATATCTGATGTCTAATAACTATTGTGTCTTGCACACATGTCGAACAATATATTAGGTTAACTAACTATGATATCCTAGTCATATGGGAAAATTAGTTGTAATCTCTCCTTTACCACATACATGTACTACAAGATTGTGTTAGGCCTGTACGGGTGAGGAGACCAAATCCAAAGTATTTGGATTAGTTAGATGCTGAAGAAGTCAGAAGATGCAGTCAATAATAGGTTGAAAGATAGGAAGTTGGGTGCTAGGCGTGAGCTGGAAGTTCGCTACAAGTGGTCATGATTTTAGGAATGAAAGTTATCATTAGGATGTTGATTATTTACTTATTCTTAGGAGTTGTTGCTGTTAATTAAGAGTTTGTTATTTTAAGAGTTATAAATAACGATTGCCAATTCCATAAATTGGTTTGTTTATCTTTGAATGTAAGCCACAGAGTTCCTTTTGTTTCAACACCACAAAAGTATATTTTTTTACCACAGTAATCAAACACTTAACAAATTTGGTATCCGAACCGGTTATGGGTACCAATAAAGAAAGGATTGAATGCCTTAAAGAGCAACTCAACGAAGTGCGAGGGAATGTGAGTAGGTTTGTTGACGACTCAGGAGAAGCACGAAATCAGATGAGTGGGATGCAGGAACGACTTCAAGAGATCATGGAAGCTATTTCACAAATTCGAATGTCCGCGGAAAGAAATCTGTCAATACCAAAAGAACCTGGAGTTTCAACCTCACAAGATCCAATCCCGTAACCTTACCCACCACCACCACGCTATCCATAACAACCACCAAATTACACTACCCCAAACATGCAACCATCATACAGTGATGCACCCTTTTTTTCATCCCAAAACCGAAACCACAACGAAGAAAATTCCCAAGCCTTCAACCGTTTATTCAAGATGGATTTTCCAAAATTCTCAGGCGACGAACCAATAGTATGGATCAACAGAGTTGAGCAGTATTTCAAGTTTCATGAGACCACGAAAAATAGAAAGATCGCTTTTGTCGTGTTTCACCTTGAAGGAGAGGCTAATCAATGGTGGCAATGGCTGAGATGAGTCCATTACGATGAGGGAACTGTTGTAACCTGGAGGCTTTTTAAAAATGAGTTATTGGCCCGTTTTGGACCCACGGGCTATGAGTGCTTCAACGAAACATTATCACACATCAAACAAACAGGGAGCTTGCAAGATTATCAACAAGAATTTGAGAAGCTCGCTACTCGAGTTGTTGGCTGGCCATAATCGACCCTTATTGGAACCTTTCTAGGTGGATTAAAAGAAGAGGTAGTTGATAAGGTTCGGATGATGCGACCTCATACATTACACGATGCCATTACCATAGCTTGTATGAAAGATGAGTAGATATCTCGACATAGGAGAAATGGTAAACTGGAGTTGAATCAAAACATTCCAACATGGAATGTTAACACTACCCAAACCACAAACACACTTGCCAGACCAGTTAACATAACCAGATTAAAAAAATTATCATGGGCTGAAATGCAACAAAGAAGAGAGAAGGGATTATGCTTTAACTGTAATGAGAAATTTACACCAGGACACAAATGTAAATCACCTTCTCTATTCATCATCGAAGGAGGAGAAATCGAAGACTCAGAAACAGAAGCAGTAGACTCAGCCATGGAATGGAAAATAGAGGAAAGTCATGAATAAGCAGAAATCACCTTGCATGCTTTTTCTGAGAAAAGAAGACCACGAACGCTGCAACTTCAAGCTTTCATTAATGGAATTTTAGTTACAGTATTGGTGGACAATGGCTCTAGCCACAATTTCATTAACGCAGAAATAGCCAAGGCCCTGAAGTTAAACATCACTCCAACAAAAAAGTTCCAAGTGAAGATTGCTGATGGAGGCCAAATTTCTTGCAAGGAAAAACATGAGAATATCACGTTAATGGTGCAAGGGTTAACAATTAACGTGACTTTATTTTCATTACCATTAAAAGGAATCGATGTGGTTTTAGGGGTCCAATGGTTACAAGAATTGGGTCTTGTTCTCTGCGATTGGGAAAAATTAACGATGCAAATTAATGACAAATGAGAGATAAAGACCTTATGTGGAATTAATAGTCCTCATGCAACCATAATTTCACTTTAGAGACTAGAGCAGAAGACTGGAGCAGAAGACCGGTATGGGAGGAACTCTATTTACGGTAATATTAGGTAATAAAAATCACGATAATAGGGAACTAAATATGCCAATTATTGTGACGCCTATTTTACAGGAGTATGCGATTATTTTTGAAGAACCAAAGAAACTTCCACCTAGTCGAGAAATTGATCATAGGATCCCACTGAAAGAAGGAGTTATAACAGTAAATGTTAAACCTTACAGATACGCACACTTCCAAAAAAACGAAATTGAAAGGCAAGTGAAAGAAATGTTACACAACGAATTGATCTGAGCCAGTTGCAGTCCCTTTTCTTCTCCGGTACTACTGGTAAAAAAGAAGGATAACACATGGCGATTTTGTACCGATTATAAAGCTCTGAAAGAAGTCACAGTTAAGGATCGTTTTCCAATTCCAACGGTCGACGATATGATAGATGAATTGCATAAAACAGTGTATTTTTCTAGACTTGATCTCAGAGCTGGCTACGATCAGATTAGAGTACATCCTGATGACATCCATAAAACTACATTTCGTACCCATAATGGACATTACGAGTATCTGGTGATGCCATTTGGGCTATGTAATGCCCCCTCTACCTTTCAGGCAACCATGAATACACTTTTCAATCAGGTGTTGCGAAAATTCGTCATAGTATTCTTTGACGACATTTTAATTTACAGTCAATCCTTAGAAGATCATGTGGGGCATCTACGGACAGTGGTGAAGATCTTAAAAAAGGAAATTTTTTTTTTGAAGAAGTCTAAATGTGCTTTTGGCCAAAGGAAAGTGGAGTATCTCGGCCATTTTATTTCAAAAGAGGGTGTACAAGTAGACGAATGCAAAATCACAACCATGAGTCAATGGCCTCAGCCGAAATTAGTCACTGAGTTACGGGGATTCCTTGGTCTTACAGGTTATTATCGAAAGTTTGTTAAAGACTATGGTTTAATTGCCGCTCCACTCACCAATTTGTTGAAAAATGGTCAGTTTTGTTGGAACAAAAAAGCTGAAGAAGCATTCAAGGCATTGAAGATCGCTATGACAACAACTCCAGTTCTAACTTTACCCAATTTTAATGAAGATTTTATGGTCAAGATAGATGCCTCAGATGCAGGAATTGGAGCAGTTCTTTCACAAAATGGAAAGTCTGTAGCTTATCTCAATAAAGCATTAGGACCACAGAAAAGATCTTAGCCAATTTACTCTAAGGAGATGTTGGCTATTCTTGAACCTGTTCAGTTATGGAGACCTTATCTTCTCAGAAGAAAATTTCAAATGGTCACGGATCAACATAGTTTGGGATTTTTTCTCAACCAACAGGTTATCACACTAGAACAACAGAAATGGGTCACTAAATTATTGGGCTTCGAATATGAGATCAAGTATAGACCATGTAAAAACAACAATATTGTTGATGCCTCATCCAGAAGGAAGGATGCAGCTATTTTATTAGGGATTTCAGGTTCGCAATTTGCGATATGGGATTAATTGAAACGTGAATACAGTAAGAGTCCATGGATTGCACAACTCTTATCCAAGCAAGAAACTAATTCTGTGATCAATTCTCCTTATATTTGGCATGATGGATACTGAGATATAAAGATAGAGTTATTGTTCCACCGGAATCCCAACTCAAACAGACTCTTATGTGGGAATATCATAACACTAAAATAGGGGGACATTCTGGCATACTCAGAACGTTGAAAATAATAGAGCGAAATTTCATTTGGAACGGCATGAGGAGAGATGTCCGAAACTTTGTGGCTTCCTGTGATATTTGTCAAAGAAGCAAGGCAGAATCCATTACTCTTGCAGGACTTTTCCAACCTTTACCGATTCCCAATCAGGTGTGGGAAGATGTTTTCATGGACTTCATCGATGGACTTCCAAATTCAAATGGAAAAACTTCAATACTGGTGGTAATTGATCGATTGACCAAATACGGACACTTCATCAGTGTGAGTCATCCATATACAGCCAAAAAAATTGTTGAAATCT
This sequence comes from Mangifera indica, assembly GCF_011075055.1. Taxonomy (NCBI): domain Eukaryota; kingdom Viridiplantae; phylum Streptophyta; class Magnoliopsida; order Sapindales; family Anacardiaceae; genus Mangifera; species Mangifera indica. Next base: position 247,950 of record NW_025401105.1, on the reverse strand, counting down.
ATATTGATCGAGTTGCTCGCCTGCACGGTACTCCTCGTTCAATTGTAAGTGACAGAGATGTAATCTTTACTAGTAAATTTTGGCAAGAGTTCTTCAAAATGCAAGGAACACAATTGAAGATGTCGTCAGCGTACCATCCTCAAACTAATGGTCAAACGGAACGAGTAAATAGGAGCCTACAACAATATTTATGTTGCATGTCTAGCCAAAACCCGAAGCAGTGGGATTGGTACTTGTCGTGGGCTAAGTTTTGGTATAACACAATGTACCACAATGCATTAAATTTGACACCATTCCAAGCTTTGTATGGGAGGATGCCACCAACAATTGAGAGGTATTTGCCAGGGAATACACGTGTGGAAGAAGTTGACAAGGAGTTACAGACGCGTGATGAGTTATTAGCTTTACTCAAACAAAACTTGGAGAGAACTCAGAATCGCATGAAGCAGCAATATGATAAGAATAGGTGTGATATTCAATTCAAAATTAGTGATTTTGTTTATCTTAAATTGTAGCCATTCCGTCAGAATTCAGTATTTAAAAGGGTGAGTCAAAAACTATCCAGCAAGTATTTTGGCCTATTTAAGATTGTGAAAAAAACAGGTGCAATTGCCTATAAATTAGATCTGCCAGTAGAATCAAAAATACATTCGATTTTCTATGTTTCATGCTTGAAGCAACAGATTGGTGATGGGAAAATTTTGATTGTTGTTCCCCTACCAGTTTCGGCAGATAGAGTTTTAATGGTGAAGCCACTATTATTCAAAGACATGCGTTGGGTTAAAAGAGGGAAACGATTGGAAGCCAAAGCTTTGGTTCAACAGACTCATTTATCAGAAGAAGATGCCACATGGGAATCACTTAATGTGCTTGAACAATAGTTTTCAAGTTTAAACCTTAAAGACAAGGTACAAGTCCTAGGGGTGGCAGATGTTATGCCTATAGGGTGAGGAGACCAAATCCAAAGTATTTGGATTAGTTGGATGTTGAAAAAGTCAGAAGATGCAGTCAATAATAGGATGAAAGATAGGAAGTTGGGTGTTAGGCGTGAGCTGGAAGTTCGCTGCAAGTGGTCATGATTTTAGGAATGAAAGTGATTATTAGGATGTTGATTATTTACTTATTCTTATGAGCTGTTGCTGTTAATTAGGAGTTTGTTATTTTAAGAGTTATAAATAACGGTCGTTGCTTAGTTTGTGGGGGGGAATTGATTAAGTTTGTAAGGGGTTGCCAATTCCATAAATTGGTTTGTTTATCTCTACATGTAAGCCACAAAGTTCCTTCTATTTCAACACCACAAAAGTCTATTTTTTTACCACAGTAATCAAACACTTAACAGATTGCTAACTGAAAAACTATTCTCAGATGACCCTACCATGAACACATATGTGATGCATCCCATTGATTACATGAAAAACTAACTAAAGCGTCACTATCACTTACCATGCACACCTGAATTATACTATATGGCTATTACACTTTGGCACTAAATGCATTATGCATCTCATGGGTATTTATATCTTATATAACTTTATTGTTTTCACATATCATCACTTATGCACATAGCTGGTGATTATCTATGTATATATCATTTTCCTTAACTCAAGTGATTTTTTTACTTGAATTCGATTCGATCAAGGTTTGTGTGATCTTTCACCCAATCAGACACCTTTTCTAAGGTCTTTCTATTCTCTATCTTTTTTCTTCCCTTTCTTGCACTTAGCCTAAGGTAAAATGGTATTTTCCTTTTCTTAGGGTATACAAAGGTGTGTCTCTATCTTGCACCCTTATGTTCCTCTAATTATACATACACTAGTGTGTCATGCTAGTTGCACCTTTGTGTTCCTAATAACACCCTTACATGGGTGTGTTTAATTTCTAACTTGGCGTCCACTTTTGGGGAAGCCACACATAATCATGTGTGTTTCTCCTCAAGACAAATGCGTTGTCGACTTAATTTCCTTTTTCATGCAAGGGATACACGGTCATGTATAGCGCTTTAAAAATCACATCCTAATGGTTTCTATGAATTTTAGCCAACTTTTGGTAATCAAAACACATACATAGCTTTCGAAACATGTTTTTATACATCTTAAATCAATTTTTTCATAATTGCAAACACATAAATATACTCAACATATCAAATCATAGCCATCATCATCATCAAATATGCTCTCAGCCTAACTAACACTAAATTCACATATCAATTTTAGCCATTTTCATACACACACCAACATCAACTTAACCATCAAAATTCCTTTAGTATATCCAGAAGTAGCAATTCACATTCAAAGTGCATAAACTCATCCTTAAGGGAATGTTACATAGCTAAAAGTACACCACTTATATATATATTATACATAATTTGAATTTAAATACAATGTATCATTGTATTTTCTTTTGTAAGAAAGATTAAAAAAAATGATGAAATAATGGTCAACTAAGAATGACTGCAGTAGCAAAAGTTATAAAAGGAACCTTTCAAAATCTTAATCAATTGAAACCAAAGCCATCAAATGTTGATCCAAAAAGAAAACGTAAATAGGAAGTCAGACATTGGAAAAGGACTTTTTTTTCCACTCAGTTTTTTGCTTTAATGGTCTAATAATTTAGAGTTTCCACTCACACCGGCCCACTTTCATCTATTTTTCTCCCTCAAACTTTTAGTGTTAAAAACAGATTTGACTTAAAAAGTGCAAAACTTAATATCCTTTCCTTATATTATTGTTTAATAGTCAAATCATTATAAGCTGATTTTTATCTGGATGACGTGTCCAAACAAAAATTATTTAGATTTTTAAATAAAAATCATTTAAAATTTTCAACCATTTTCATCGATCAATAGTTAAAAAATAAAGGAAGAGATAAGATAGGAGAGAGGACAGTTAATATTAAGAGATAACGGATCGTTGTAAGAGAAAAAAAAAATCTTAAAAAAATTATCACTTTTTAAACTTGAAAAAATTTTGGACGAACGGGAGTAAAAAGAGAAATGATAAGATTTTCAAGAGTGAATTATCCAAGATGAAATAGGTGAATTATATCGGATTGTAATTTATTTGTTAGAACAATCCAGTTAGACCATTATGTATTAAATATTTATATGTATAATTTTATTCTAAACAAAATACTATCTACAATTTATGATTTTGCTTCCCAATATAACAAAATAAAATAAAAAGAGGCAACTTTCCCCACTTCTAAGCTCAACAACCAAGACCCAGCTCACCCTTTTAGAGAAGCTTTCTGTCCCCTTTCTTTCCTGTTCTTTCTGCTAAAATAATTTAAATTTTTTTTGAAATAGAATTTTTTTAATTTTTTTTTTCTCACCGAATAAATACTAGTCAAAGGATTCGATTACTAAATAATTTTAAATCACTCTATCATTAGGCTGGAAACAATTTTTATTCAATATTATCTAGTAAAAAATATTTACTAAGTCTATTCTAAAATTTTAATTAGAATAATTCTTTTTTATATATAGTTCTGGATACGCAATCAGCAGCCAATACCCAGCTCACGGTTCACCCTTTTACAGGAGTTTTCTGCCTCTGTTCTTTCTTTTCTTTTTGCTAAAATAATTTTAATTTTTTCTTTTGTAAAGTGGGTTTTTTTTTTTAATTTTAATTTTATTTTCTCACCGAATAAATACTAATCAGAGGATTCTTGCATCTGAAAGCTCAATCCCGTCTCGTTGGGACCTACTAATTATTTTATAAAATATTTATATTATTTTCTGCGAATAATTTTTGCAGTGTACTATGATTAGAATGCAACCAATAATAAACTGCCACATCAGCATAAATAATTTGAGGATACATTTAAAAGGGTGAGAATATTTCCATTTCCATTTTGAGTGCACCATCTTTTATATTTTAAAAAAAAATATATTTTTATTCGTTATATTCTCATTGTTTCAACAACGTTTATATGACTACATTTTAATTAGAGTAAGATTCGAGTGAAATCTATTTAAGTTTGAATTTGAGTTTAATTCAAATAAGTTTAAAATGAGTTAGTCCTAAACTAATTTGAGTCAATATTTTTGAGCTCAAACTGAACTCAAGCTTATTTGTCAAAATTTATAAATTAAAAATTTTGATACAAAACGATATCGTTTTAATTAATGTGTATTAAAATAACGTCGTTTTAATAATAAATTAATTAAAAATTCGAATTCAAAATGAACCGAATTGAACTCGAATCGAATTCAAGCTTAAGCATAACGAGTTCAATGAGCTAGAGCTCAAGCTCGAGCTCTATTATTAATAAGTTGAGCTAAACTCGAGCTCGATTCGACTCAAATACAGTCGTATTTTTAACTATATTATAAAATCTTAAAATTAAAAAGAAAAAAGTCACTATTAACATTAAATTGTTTGGTGGTAAAATCTATCTTTATTAACTTATGTATACAATTTAGATTTATAGCTACATTAACAATATTGAAGATTTACTATTGAACTTTGATATCTAAAATAATATAAGATAAATGTATAAAAAGAATTGGAGAAAGTGTATTCTTTTTGTATAATTTATTATTAAATATATCATTTGAAATATTTCGATATTAAAATAAATTTAATTTGATGGTATATATATTCAAAATTAATTTTATAAGGTCTTGGATTCAAGTTTCAATCATGAATTTAAAAAAAATTAATTTTTTATATTGACCGAAACAAATTTAGTTTTTTATTTTATCTAACAGTTGATTCAAATGATTCAATTTGGTCCAAAGTAGTTTTAGTCCGAAAACAGCTTTTTAAGCAACAATAATTTTTATTTTTTATATATACAATAAAAAGAAGATGTTGTCTATATTTTTATTCTCTATTATACTATATAATATAATATAGTATATTAAGGAAATAAATATAACAAATTTTTATTGTTTTTAAATATTATTTATTTTTTAAATGTAGAGAAACACAAAATTAAAATTTCTTATTTTTTTTTTAACTAAATAATGAGCTTGACCGCACGTGATTGTAACCTTTTTAACTTAAAAAATAATAATTAACATTTAAATATTTGTTGTCGTAATCAGTAATCGGTAAGCCAGCCCTCCAGATGAAATGAAAGAAAGCAAATACAAAAACAGAACTTTGGCATCGACTTCTCTGAATTTCAACGGTTCACATTCACTTGAATCGTAGAAATCCAACACAAAAAAACTTTCAGTACAGTCTCCCTTCACGTCCACCAACCTTTTCCTTTATTCCTTTTTAGTCAATTCATTACTTTATCTGGGTTAAGCGTATTTTTGCTATTTATTCCCTCCATAGCTGGCAAATTTTTTATTTGCAAACGGGGTTTTGAACCTTTTTCTGTTTTTTCAACTGGGTTTTTGGGAATTTAGTTCTTTTTTGGAGATTTTGAGGGGCTGTTTTTGGGAAAAATATGACGACTTTTAAGGAGTTTTGGACAAAGAAGACATTGGTCGGACTTGGTTTGGGACAATTTCTTTCACTTTTGATTACTTCTACTGGCTTTTCTTCTTCTGAATTAGCTAGAAAAGGTTTGTTTTGTTTTTCTTTGTCTCTTTATGGAATTGTTTATATGTTGTTGTCTGGTTTGCAATGAATAAATTTTCCATTTTCCCTCTTTTATTTCATTGGTTGCGTTGAGTTTGAATCAAACAAACAAGTTTGAGTTAAAGATCGAGCTCATCCTCGTAAAATGAGTTGAGTTGAGCCGATCCACACATTTAAGTTTGAATTTTTTTGAGTTTTAGTTAAGCAATCTCAATTATATCTCAAAATAACTTTTTAAATTTAAGTAAATATCAAAATAGATTTTATTCAGGTTTAGTCAGAATCGAATCCAACTCCACTTGACATAGAATTTCACTATTAAAGTTCTAACCTCAAAAAAACTTATATGACATAATCTTACCATTTGGTCATATTTCGAAAAAATATTATAGAAGTAATGTTATATTCATACGTTTTTGGATATATAATAAAATACATATATAATATATTATTTTTTAAGTATTCAATAAAATATTTAAATACGGATATATGAAATTTTATTAATAATACTTGCTGCGCACCAAACCATAATACTCAAAACGCTAGACAAATTAGGGTTGTTTGTTTTGTTTGTTAGGTGATAGAGCACTAGAGGCAACATGGTCATATGTGGATCCCATGACATAAACGATAAAACTCATAGCGCTGCTGATCTATTGGCCACCACTTTCAGCCAACCATGCCTTGCTGGCTGCTCCTCCACCTCCACCACCACCACCACCACCACCACCACCACCATCGCAATGAATAAATTTTCGCTTCATTTCAAACTCATAGCGCTGCACTGAATAAGACCCAGCTCACGGTTCACCCTTTTGCAGGACTTTTCTGTCTCTGTCCTTTCTTTTCTTTTTGCTAAAATAATTTTATTTTATTTTTTTCCGCGAATAATTTTTGCATTGTACTTATGACTTGAATGCAACCCAATAAAAAATTGCCACGTCATCATGAATAATTTAAGGATATATTTAGAAGGGTGAGAATATTTCCCTTTTGAGTGCACCATCTTTTATATTAAAAAAAAAAAAGGTTATTTTTATTCCTTATATTATTCTCATTGTTATTTTATATGACAACCTTTTAACCATATTATAAAATCTTAATATTAAAAAAAAAACAATCACAATTAACATTAAAGTGTTTGATGATAAAATTTCCCGTTGATAACTTATATTTGCAATTTAAAATCTTATAATTATAATAATAATAATGTTGAAGATTTATTATTGAACTTTGACATATAGTATAAGATAAATCTATAAAAAGAATTGGATAAAGAGTAGTTTTTTTTTTTATTTTGTATAATTTTTTATTAAATGTATCATTTGAAATATTTTGATATTAAAATAAATTTAATTTGATGGTACATATATTCAAAATTGATTTTATGAGGTCTTCGGTTCAAGTTTCAATCATGAATTTAAAAAAATTAATTCTTTATGTTAGCTGAATCAAATCTAATAGTTATTCGATCTAACTGGTCAGTTCAGTCTAGTCCAAAGTAGTTTTAGTCCAAAAACAGTTTTTAAGCAAATCGAGATTGTTTTAGTTGACGGGTCTCAATTCAACGGATCAGACTAACCAGTTTGATTTGATTTTCAAAACCATGGGTTTATCTTTTTTTTAAAACTGATTATTTGAACCGAATATGTTTTTTTTTTTTTAAATTAAATAAGAAACTAACAAAACACATATCCTATTTTCAAACAAATTAAACAAAAAAAATAAAATATGATAATTTTTTGATATATGGTTCAAAATCGATTAATCTTTAAATCGGTTTGTTTTATTTTTTTATAATTTTCTCTTAATCCAAAATTTGGTTTGGTTTGGAATATTATCAAACCGGTTGGTTAACCAATTTTAAACACCTATTATGTTTACTGTGCAATTCAAATCTTTTCACTATCTGTATCTCTTTAAAGTTAAGACACATAAATAGTGTCTATCTTAGATTAGCTCTTAATAATGGTGTCTCTTTAATCCAATGTCGACTAAATGTAATTAAAATTGAGCAAGAATTCATTCATGTTATGGCCACAAACTTGTAGTACATTATTATAATAAACTGCATGTAAAATAAATTATCTTGCACCTGAAAGTAGTGAATCCTATGTTGATTTGCTATAGCCCTAATATGCTTCTTGATATAACTTATTTTTACCATACTAACAGCTCCAAAAGGGATTATGTTAAACCAATATCAAACTAAACCGATCGACGCACAAAGTGCTTTAGTAACTTAAGTTTAGGGATCACATCATTACCATTTATTTAGATTATATATTCATTAAAGTTACCGTTTGTATGAAATCTTCAAATGAGTTTGTCTAGTAAACTTGCAATTAACAAAAACTTATGTGTTGTACCAAGTTATCCGTAAACAATCTTCATAGGTGGTATTTGTCATAGTCTTTTGACAAAGTTGTTCAATATGATGATAGACTTAATTTATTCTTTGTGCCCTTAATCAAAAAAATATTAGAGCTATGGACTTTTTTATAATGATCACTATATGTGCTTATAAGGCTTTCACAATCAATGATACACATTTGATACTTTTGTCATAATTTGCCATTTTAAAAGCATATATCTAATGATGTTCATAATTATTCAAAAATCGAACTAAACCAGTATTCGAACCATAAATTGATCCAAAAAATAGGGTAATCGCAATGTTGGTTTGGTCACCTGGTTGGAATATTATAAAAATTGGAATTTTTGATTTGGTTTTGGGTTTATTAAAATCTAAATATTGGTTACTCAAATTAAACTATTTTTTAAATTATATAAATAATAAAAAATTATTTTTTATTAAACATTTACTAAATCACGAGACAAAAGTCAATTAACATGGAAGGAAAAGCTTGTTTAAAGGAAAAAACTTGGTTTTTTGGGCATGAAATTAAGGGGCATTTGGTTGGGGTTAGATAAAAAATTTTTAATAATTTATTTTTTATTATTTATATTATTATATTTGATTTATAAATAATAAAAAATTTCAATAATTTTCTATTATTAATAGTAATGTAATAAATAATATAAGAGATAATATTATTACCACTTCCACTTCAAGTATTAAAATATTATAAAAATAATATATATTTTATTATATTTAAATTCTTATTTATTAATTTTTTAGAAAAAATAATCTCATTTTTAATTAATATAATAAGTAAAATAAAAAATATTTTAGAATAATTATATTAAAATATTAAAATAAAATAATATATTAATATTATTTTATTACTCTAACCAAATATAATAATTATTTATGTCTATCAAAATTTATCAAAATTTATTATATATAGTAATAATTTGTACATGATAATCTTCTAGATAATACAATCTTTCAATTTTAGTAATAAAATATTATCCAAATCAATCGTATCTTTGAAAAAAGTCCCAATTAATGTCTTGTGGGTTGCTCTCTTCCCTTGCAACATTTTCTTTTTAAACAATTTTAAAAGTATTCATGATTTATTTAGAACAAATTTTTTAAAATAAATTTTAAATTATTGTTTTTTAGTAAGAATTTGAGAGGTACTACAAATTTTACAAACATGAGAAGTATGACATAACTATTGCACACTATCAACTATCAATTTATTATTGTATTGTGGTAAGTTCTTGAAGTGTCCATAATACAAATTTTAAAACAAAATTTTAATTTATTAAATAATGCAATTCTGTGAAACAATTTAAATTTATTAGAAGTTTTAATTTCAAAACAAATTTGAGGAAATAATTTAATTTATTAAAAATTTTCAGAACAAAATTTTATATAGAATTTAGAAATTGGATACCAAAAAATTTAGTTTCGTTATCCAATCAGTTTTGGTTCAAAAATTTATTTCGAATATTTACAGATCCTTTGAATTGATTCAGTTACTTGATTTTGAACACCTCTACATATATCATACATATATTGAATCATGATTTACAGATCAATAAACCTATATATATATTAGAGTATAAAATTAAATATATAGATTATGTGTTATTATGCAATTGAGTGATTCTGAATTAAAAATAAAATAATACCTAATCACATAATAACACATTATCTGTATACTCTATTATGTACTAAAAATTGCGTACATAACATTATTCTTTATATATATAATGTCATTTATAGTTAAATAATTATTGTGTTCGGTTAAAGGTAATAAAAGAATACTAATAAATTATTTTACTTAAATACCGTTGAATATAATTATTTTTAAATAATTTTATATTATTTGTTATATTAATTAAAAATAAATTTATTTTTCTCTAAAAAAATTAATAAATAATAATATAATTATAATAAAATCAAGATTATCTTGGTAATATTTTAATATCTAAAGTGAAGGTGGTAATCAGATTACCATCTATATTATCTGTTACTTTAACGTTGATAATAAAAAATTACCATAACATTTTATTACTGATAAACCAAATAAGATAATGTTAGTAATAAAAGATAGATTATTAATGTAATCTTTAAATCTCTAAGACCAAACGACCCCTTAGAAGATTAGTTCTAAAATGCAAACTCTAACAATACCTATATTTTATATGGATTATAAATACATGTAACATTACTTATTTTTTTTTTTAATATAAGCAATGTTATATATACATATTTTTAATATACAATTTATGTACATATATAATATATTATTATGTAATTAGATATTATTTTATCTTTAATTTGAAACCATTCAATCATATAATTAAACATCATTTATGCGTATAAGTTATGTACCAAAAATATGTATGCATAATTTTATTATTTTAATATTCATTCATTTATCATTACTATTAAATTATATATATACATATACATATATAAAAATATATATGAAAATATAAATAAATAAATAAATGAATAAATAAATAATATATATATATATATATATATATATATATATATATATATATATATATATATATATTGTCTATATTTTTATTCTCTATTATACTATATTATTATAAAGTATTTGAATCATTTCATTCATTTAACATTAATATTTTCCCGAAAAAAAAAAGTAGTCCACAATCATATTATAGAAAAATATTAAAATATATTGTCTATTTTTATTCTCTATTTTACTATATAATATAATATACTATATTAAGAAAATAAATACAACAAATTTTTATTGTTTTTAAATATTATTTATTTTTTTAAATGTAGAGAAACACAAAATTAAAATTTCTTAATTTTTTTTTACTAATTAATGAGCTTGACAGCACATGATTGTAACCTTTTTAACTTAAAAAAAAAAAAATTAACATTTAAATATTTGTTGTAGTAATCAGTAATCGGCAAGCCAGCCGCCCAGATGAAATGGAAGAAAGCAATTACAAAAGCAGAACTTTGGCATCGACTTCTCTGAATTTCAACGGTTCACATTCACTTGAATCGTAGAAATCCAACAAAATAAAACTCTCTGTACAGTCTCCCTTCACGTCCATCAACCCTTACCTTTATTCTTTTTAGTCAATTCATTACTTATTGCTGTTCAAAACTTTATCTGGGTTAAGCGTATTTTTGCTATTTATTCCCTCCATAGCTCGCAAAATTTTGATTTGCAAACGGGGTTTTGAACCTTTTTCTGTTTTTTCAACTGGGTTTCTGGGGAGTTAGTTTTTTTTGGAGATTTTGAGGCGCTGTTTTTGGGGAAAATATGATGACTTTTAAGGAGTTTTGGACAAAGAAGACATTGGTCGGACTTGTTTTGGGACAATTTCTTTCACTTTTGATTACTTCTACTGGCTTTTCTTCTTCTGAATTAGCTAGAAAAGGTTTGTTTTGTTTTTCTTCCTTTCCTTATGGAGTTGTTTGTATGTTGTTGTCTTGTTTGCAATGAATAAATTTTCGGTTTTTCCTTTTTTATTTCATTGGTTGCATTGAGTAAAAGTTTTGTCCTGATTCATTTTCATGTTTTTCATTGATTCCTTAGAAACAGAATTCAACCATATTTGTTATATGGTCTGCACTTTTTCAACTTTTGAACCTGAATCAAATTTATAATTATTTGCTTGAAGAAATATGCCTTCTTTTATGCGTAACCTGCATTAAGTAAATATATAAAGTATTGATTGACATGTTCTATACTGTTTTGTTATTTCTTTTTATGGAACGGAGTTATGTTTTAATTGTTTGAGTTTTGAGCTTTTCTGTTTACTGCTGTTTGATTTCTACGGAAAAATAATAGATTATATTCTTAATTTTTCAACATTTGATTGAAAGTTCTGATATTTAGAAATTTGAAGTTTGTAAAGGTTCTGCATGAAATTCAAGCTTAAGATTTTCCTTGTACTAATATGGTTCTAAGGTTTCTGCCAATTTAAAGTGATTGGCTATTTTTTCTTGCTCTTCAGTTTGTTGTAATGTGTCGAAACTGTATGGGAAGTAGTTACAAAATTTTGACTACTAATGAAGTTCTTTATGTGCACGTTAAAGAAATTGAAAAAAATGTTCATTTGTTTGTATTTGGAATTTTGATGATGGGTGAGAGGCATTTAGATTTTGGGGGTTTTAATGTTTCCAGATCATATGTGTTGACTTTCTCCCTTTAGTTTCCTTTTTAACTAGTTTACTGAAAATTTGAGTGTTTGATGGTGCAAAGCAGTTATTTACCTATCTGTCGTATTGTATATTTTAGGAATTAATGCGCCAACATCGCAGTCGTTTCTCAATTATGTGTTGCTAGGTATTTTCTATGGAAGTTACATGCTTTACAGGAGGCAACCACTTAAGGTATTCTCTATGGTTTGCAGATTTGTTCTAAACACAAAATATTCAATTCTTCACAAGGTTGAAAATTTTTAAAATTATCTGGCCATGAAAATTGTGTTAATTGCATAGCTTGACGTTGTGGAATTACCTGATTTAAATACTTAATTTTAATTTCTTTAGAAACTATTTTTATTCTTGAAGGAAGTTCACGGAATGGTCATAAATCTGGGCGTGATGATAATTGATAATAGTTAGTATTTTCTGAAAGAAGAGCTTGAGGATGATTTATACCCTTTCAAATTACTGTGCAAAAGCTTCCATGCATATGTGGTTTTGTCATAATGATATACAAGTTGATGTAATCGTAAATTTCTCAGAAATTGCAATAGTGTAAGCTCTGGTTTAGGATTAACTGTTCCAACCTCAGCCAAAATATTTCGAAGAAATGTGAGCTCTGTTTGGGGTAATGAAGCTTTAAACACCACAAAATGTTTTCCTCATTAGATTTGCTGTCATATGAGATTGTAATTGATAATGAGAAGGAACTGACTATTGAGTTGGGTAGAAGTTAAGGTCTCAGGAGGTGATATGAGCCTGATAACTGAGATGAATTGTTTTTGCTATATGAATCAGTATTTTATCAGACAGAAGCCGAGGTATTAGATTTTGGAGAAAAAGGCCTAGAAATTAAATTGATTAGTGCTGACCTCATTTGGTTTCACTTTTTTGTTGCTAGCATCTGAAAATCTTCTTGGAATTTTTGCAGGCAAAATGGTATTACTATGTAATCCTTGCTCTGGTTGATGTTGAGGCCAATTTTCTTGGTGAGTGTTTCATAATTGTTGATATATTGTTTCTGTTTTCTATCTCACATACCTGTTTATTTTGCTAAGTTTATTGTGATGTGCTGGAATAGGAAGTTTAAACTAAAATTTGTGTGAAATGGCATAGTTTTATTTTGGGGTAACTTCTTTTTTTTCTATATTTTTATTTTTCTAAAGCTCTGCCCAAATTCACAAATATATTGTTACCATCTCAGAAAAATAAATTTTGTGCACACAAAACCCCCCCCCCCCCCCCCCCCCCCCCCCCCCCCCACCCCGGGCGAATAAAAAAGGAAAAAAGTTTCGGGAAGTGTACACTGCACAAAAATTATAATCGCGTTCTTGGCATTATTTCTTTTCTTTTATTTTTGGTTTGTATTGATTCATTCAATTTTCATTCCATGCACAGTGGTGAAGGCTTACCAGTACACTTCTCTAACCAGTGTCATGCTATTGGACTGTTGGTCAATTCCATGCGTGATGGTTTTTACCTGGATATTCTTAAAGACAAAATACAGATTCAAAAAGATAACTGGTGTACTTGTTTGTATAGCTGGGCTTGTCTTGGTTGTGTTTTCAGATGTTCATTCAGGAGACCGAGCAGGTAAAAAGGAGCAATGTTGTTTCAGCTAGTTGATCTTAACTTTTTCCTAACACTTTTCTCTGGTTTTCTTGTGTTTTGTTTTGTATGTGATACATATATCTTATATGTAAACCATCCTTGTCACTAAGACCTTCCGATTATCATCAAACACTTCCTGAATTCATCAGAATTTAGAGACCTATGTTATAGGGGTTTTATTTTCCTGTTTCTGAAACTAGGAGAATTCGCGTGAAACTAAGTTCAATCCCAGGGTATGCAAGCTCACAGATAACATGATCAACTATCTGTCAGTCCAATGTTAGGACTACTGCTCTTGTCAAACAAGATTCTATTGTGCCTGACCAACTATAAATTTTCGTATTTGCAAATTCAGTTGTAGCTTGAGTTTCAGATATACTGGCAGATCCTTATTGTTCACTTCCAGAATGTCATTTGTCATCTTTAGCATTTTCAAGTTATTGTGATATGAATATTTGAATTATATAGTTCGCTAATGTTATAAGCATCATAATATGGTTGTAGCTGGGAGCAACCCTCGTTTAGGAGATGGACTTGTGATAGCTGGGGCAACATTATATTCCATTAGTAATGTCAGTGAGGTAATCAAGTTCTTAATTTCTTGTCGGTTAGTGGCATGATATGTTTATATTTTCATTACCACAGATTCTAATGAGAAATTTTAAGATTCTTCAGTCTATGTTTATCTTTGCACTTACAGGATTTCTTGCTGGTCTTCTTTCATATTTCCCATTGCTCTCTCTCTGTTGGGTGTTCTTTTTTGATGCTTTTCTTCTCCCTCCTCCATCTTGTAGTCCTTTTTCCCTTGAACTTTAGTCTCTATGTTTTGCTCTACCCTCCTTGGATTTGATTCTTGTAGCCGTTGCTTTGATGTGTCATCATCTTTCAGTGCAACTTCATGCATTTATGCTACTTTGCCAATTATTGAAAGTTAGAAAGATCATAGCCATTCTTTGTTACTTTGAACCCTGTTACCTCATTCTCTGGATTGTTTCCTGTTTCAATGTTTTCTATCATCTGCTTGTTTTAGGTATCTCAGTTTTGACTACTATTTGTTTGCTACATCCAACAGTTGTTGGTTCTAATCTTTGTATAAAATACAAATCATATTTGTGCTTCCATTCTTTTGTAAACGTAGAAATTCTCTCACTCTCTCTTTGGGAAGATATCCGGTTGAACTTCCTCAGTTTTTTGGGTGTAGAAATTTCGTTTTACTAGGTTTGAAGAACAACATTTATGATAATTAATAGTTACAAAATGAAATCATACTTGTGCTTCCATTCTTTTGTAAACTTAGAAAATGAAAGCATTTATGATTTGTATGATAAAATACAAATCATACTTGTGCTTTCATTCTTTTGTAAACTTAGACATTCTCTCACTCTCTCTTTGGGAAGATATCTGGTTGAACTTCCTCAGTTTTTTGGGTGTAGAAATTTCGTTTTACTAGGTTTGAAGAACAACATTGATGATAATTAATAGTTAGAAAATGAAAGCATTTTATTTTATTTTTTTGATAACGGGTGACTTCGCCTGTATTTGTTGAATGGGTAAACGTGGGACACATTTTAGGATTTAACTTAGTTGATTTATGCCAACCACATTGAGTCAGCTGTAATCTTTAACTGCAACTCTTTGTCCTCTATTATGCAGGAATTTCTTGTGAAGAATGCTGATAGAATTGAACTAATGTCATTTTTAGGCATCTTTGGTGCCATCATCAGTGCTGTCCAAATGTATTCTTGACATTAAATCAGTGTGCTGATTACTGCAAATGCAGTAATTCCGAATCTTTTTATGTTGATTGAACTCTCTGCTTATTTTTAGTTTAATTGTTGTTAGTTTTAACTTGATCTTCAAGGCATGCGTGTATAGACTTTCATGTTTACAGCTTCAATGGCATTGCAACATATTATTTATTACGCAAAGCATTTTAGGTTCCTTATTGTTCCTTTAAATGCAAATCTATTATCAATTTGAACTCCTTAATGATGCCTATAGAAGCATACTTGAGCGTGATGAGCTGAAATCTATTCACTGGACTGCTGGGGCGGTAAGTCATCTTTGCCTGTCTTTCTTTCTATTATGTGATTCAAATATGCATTGAGCCAATGATTAGGAAAAAGAATTTGAAATTTTGTCTCTTCAAACAAAATTGTGTACCAAATATACCCAGATGTATAAATCTTAAACTTTAATATTGTGAATTCACCGAGAGTGATATATTTGAACAGAAAGGAAGTATGCAAGATATTTTCTTTTATGGTCTAATGATGATTTAATGGCAATTGGCGTTTTATTTTGGGTACATATAGAAATTTTGTATTGTTTTTTTAATTAGAGTTTAATCTTACTTGCTTTTTTATTTATTATTTTTGCCTTCAGTCTCTTCCATTTTTCGGATTTGCGTTGGCTATGTTTCTGTTTTACTCATTCGTCCCCGTCTTGCTGAAGGTATGGTTTCATTTTTTTATGATTTGTGTATCAATGATGAATAGTTAATCCCAATAATGGTCTAAGAATATGGTCTACCAATGCGGTAGATTGCCTAAGATTAGAATCTGAAGTGTTTAAATTCATGACTCTGTGATGGAAGTGCGTATAATGCTTATATTTACTCTTCCAGATTCGTATTATCTGGTTTCTGAATATTAACCGCTGAATTTTGTTTTTCACCATTTAGATGAGTGGGTCAACAATGCTTAACCTTTCATTGCTAACCTCAGACATGTGGGCTGTTGTGATTCGTATCTTTGCTTATCATGAGAAGGTTTGTAAGCTGCAATTTCGTCATTTTGATCATTTTATGTTTCAAAAAGTTTTATTAATTTAGTTTCAGAATTTCCAGAATGTTAAATTGCCCTTCTGATGCCAATTATTCTCTTCAGGTTGATTGGATGTACTTTGTTGCCTTCACTGCTGTTGCTGTTGGGCTTGTTATTTATTCTGGGTTCGTAATATTGCACACTTCTTTATTTTTACAACATTTTTTGACAGGACTTGTGAATGAACAATCTGAATAAAAACTACCTTCCACTCCATTGGGCCGGTAAAATTTTACATGTTAGGGATGAACTAAGATTTGGTCTGCTGGGCTAAAAAACAAGCTGGAGCTAGCCGAGCAATTTCTATGGGTGGAGCCATTTTATTGGGACTGCCAAAGTGATGGAAGCATGATTGCATGCTGTATTCTATCCAGATTTTCGTTTTTATGTGGTCAAATGCAAAAAAATGAAATATTTTTTTGCCGTTTACATGTAGTTTATCTTTAATTTTGATCATGGATGTTTTGCAGTTAGGCCATTTTCTTATTGGTGAACTAATATTGTGCCTGCCTAAGCCAATTGTCTGATCCTACTGCAGAGGTGACAGAGAAGAGGATCAACACCTCGCTGAGGTTGTCGATGAAGAAGCCGTACAAAGCAACAAGAGTTTTGACGGGGAGGGAAGTTCAGCAAATCGCAGAGCTATTGCTGGGAGCACAAGGATGTCGAGGGACACTGGGGAGAAGCAATAAGACTATGAGAAATGGCAAGAAACAATGACATACATTCTGTTTCCTGGGAATAGTGAAAGACACGGATTGATTATATGTCGCAAAACACTGCCACTGTCGACGAAAGTGGAAAGCGCTGCTGTGCCATTTGATTGTGATTCGAATTCAAGTTATCCAATAAACATTCTGGGGAAATTTTGTGAATGCAAGATTGTTATTTCTGTTTGATGCCTTTTGATCTCATTATTTTTCTCGTGGCTAGATCACAATACAGGGCATTTTCTTGTTGGCATGATTGGCAAGCTATCTTAAATAGAGAAGAGTGTTTGCATAATTGCATTATTAAGCAGTTTTATGGGCTGTTTATATGTATGGCGTAGGTCAAAACCATTACAGGTAAGAGGGGTATGGATAAAAAATGAATCGATTTACACAGGTAAACATTTGAAAACCTGTACCCGATCTTGCAGTTATGGATAAACCTGCAAGTTACCTGTTACCATTACTTCATCAAGTTTAATAATTTTGTTTAAATTAAACAAAATAAAGTCAAAGGTCTAATAAACAATTAACATACATGTGGATAGGCTTGGATATGATTTGAGTTAGTTTGATCTCGAAAGTTAATTTGATTCGATTTAGTTCAGTTTAAATTTGTTTAATTAAAATTTGAATCAAACTTGAGTCATAAGATTTTGTTCTTTTTTTATTTGAATTGAACTCGAGTCAAGAGATATTTGGCTTGATTCTATTTGAATTTGATTCGAATTCATAGCTTGAATCAGTAGTTTGAATTTATTACTCAAATTAGCTCGAATTCAGTAGTTCAAATTTGTGGCTTGATTTGGTTTAAATAAAAATTTTTGAATATTATTTAGGTAAAACAACATTGTTTTATTAATGAACTACGAACTTAAACCATGAATCTGAGCCATATATTCGAACTATCAATTCAAATAATTAATTTGAGCCAAATCAAGTTATGAATTAGAACTATTGATTCAAATTACAAAATTGAGTTAAATTTGAACTGAACTGAACCGAACAATTTTTTATTCAGATCGAACTAGAGCCAAATTTAATTTTAGTTTGACGAACTCGAGCCAAATCATTTTCTATCCAATCTAAACTCAAACCAAAAGGTGTTCATGCTCGATTTGGTCTGAATCCACCCTTACATGTGGAGTTTTATTAAACAAATTTTATACACTTATTCATACAACTTAATGTGATGACACCTAAGCTATTATATCATCTAATTACAAGTTCTCACTTCACACAATGTTAAGTTTTGAGCCACCTCTTCTTTCTTTTCTTTTCTACATAATGTCAACCTTCTCTTTTCAGTTTTTTTCCATTGCTTTTCTCTATTATTTCATTTTCTTTTCTCTTTTCTTTTTTATTTTTTTTTTATGGACTTCTCTCGAATTTTATCATTTGATATGGAGCAGTCTATGAACAATTCAAAAAACAAGTCCAAACCCAACCCATTCGACCCAAGCTATTTCATTGGGTGTAACATCCTCACTTGGAATAAGGATAACCCAAATAAAATAAGGAACCAAACACAATGGTAATTCAAGAAATATTATATTTTAAGTATATCAACATTTTGTATTTTATTTAATGTACTCATCTTTTGGAGTGAAAAATCCAGTCAAATAATTAGAAAAAGCATTGATGAAGGAGCCAAAGAAGGTGACTTAAGAGCATTAACAAGGAGACAAAAGGGCCATTCAAGTCATCATTTTTTTCAGTAGGGTTAAATTCGAACCGAGCCAGCTTGAGTTCGATTCGATCGAGCCTGAAATGAGCCAACCTTAGTCGAGCTCGGTCGAGCTCGAGTTACTTGTTAGATTTTTTAATTAAAATTTTTGATACAAAATGATGTCGTTTTAATCAATATATACTAAAACGATATTATTTTGATAACAAAAAATGAGCAGATCGAGTCCAAAATGAGCCAGTCTTAGCCGAGCTCGAGCCAACTCTATATGAACCAAGTCGAGCTTGAGCTCAAGTGAGCTCGAGTTTGGCTCGGCTTGGCTTGAATCTAGCCTTATTTTTCAGAGACAAAGTTATTAACCTTGGTGGTTTATTGTGTCTTACCATTTTGGGAAAGTTCCGTAATTCTAGAATATGTCATATCTATATTTTTGAATTAAAAAATGCAATATTTTGCTGCATGTTGGGGACCATATAACTGTAGACTTGATCAATAATATTGTGCTTGATGTTTTCTATAAAAACTTGATTCCCCCTTTATCATTTTTCTCTTGATCAAAGATTGATAATGGTTTTCCTTTAACCCTTGGATTATTCTTAGGCACATTACATTTTTTTTTTTTTGTATAGTTTATCTCTTTTCATCATATTAAAACCAATTATAAACACATTAACTTTACACTTATAAAACCGTAACTTACTTTGCCTTCATTTCCTTTCAAGTTGGATTCACATCATTTCTTAGTTTCAAAGCTTAAATGGCTGAGAATCTCATCTCAGTTGAGTCTTTCATTATATTTTAGAGCTAGTAGAACGCTCAAATGAAACCTGGTTGTCTTGTCGATATGTATGGTAGGGCATCTAAACTTCATTTAGGGTCTTTGGTTTTTGATTTTGAGATCCAATTCCATCATCAACATAACAATAAAGCAAAATAGTCAATCAAACCAAAAACCATAAATGAAATTTGGTTGTCTTACTGATATCTACATATCTATAGGACAATAATGCTTCATTTAGGGTTTACCATCTGTATAGGTTTTGACATTCATTTCACCATCTAGACAATATCAAATAGAGTAAATCAAAACTAGAAACCAAATCCTTTGAATGAACTTGGTTGTCTTACTAAAATCCATGTATCTACAAGATATTAATAAAATCACAGAGGTTCATTTAGGGTTTTTTGGTTTATGGTTTTGATATTCATTTCACCATCCACACAACGGCAAGCAAAATAGTCATTCAAAACCAAAAACTATAAACCTTAAATGAAGCCTCGATATTGTGTCAATATTTAAATATCGACAAGATATTAGTAGGACATCCAAGCTTCATTTAAAGTTTTGGTTTGTATAAATTTTGACATCCATTTCACCATCTATTCAACATTTAATCAGATACATCAATTTCAACAAAGGTTCACCTAACAGATTTTGTCGATATGTAAACCCTACCAATCTCACCTAAGCACTTGGTTTCTACAAGAAAACATAACCTGTGTTTAAAGAGATTCATCTCGACAATTTGAATCAATCAATTGATTGAATTGTATGGCATACCTTAAAAGAGAAAATGAAGTGACTGTCACCGACAACTGAAAGAAGATGAAAAGAATGAGATGAGCGGATGGAGAGACTTCAGGAGAGAAAAGGAAGTGACTAAGTGAAGAAAAGGAACAAATTTTATTCTATCAGTTGAAGTAAGTCACAATGTTGAAATAAGTCGCAATCACTACAATTATTTCCATCTTTTATTGTTCTCAGTTTTTTTTTTTTTTTTTGCAGCATTTTGATTGCTGAGGAACTTTCTGAATATCATCTTTCATGGCATAAGTATTGCTGCCATTGAAGTTACTTTGTCATATTTTCTCATATGAGTTTCTCCATTTTTCTTAAATTGAAGGGATAAGGCCTTCAAAACGTTTTCGTGGACTACAAATTACGGACGTAGAAGTCAATCTTATTGGTTTGTTTTTTGAAATCCCTTTTGTGGAAAACAGAAGCTGGCCGAACTTGAACTAGATCTCGAGCTTCACCCAAAAGCCAACGAATTGAGTTTGAGCCAATCAATACTTGATTTAGCTATAAGTTCATGAAATATAATGAACATCAAACACCCTATTATTTCATACAATATGGCATAAAATACGACGCAAATTTAATGGCCTAAAAGCTTAGCTAAAAATTGAGAACACATCGGAGTGACTTTCCATCAAGGAGCAGTTGGAAGGCTTCATTGATCTTCTCAAATGGGAGTTCATGAGTTATAAATTCATCTAAATTCAAAACCTGTCAATAAAGTTACCACATCAAATGATCAAAGTATCCTATTGAGTTCAAAACTGGGTGTATATTGTAAATAAAAATATCATATATAGATTTATCTATTTACTGACCCCATTGGTGCACTGTTGGGCTAGATTCGGAAGCTCAGACTTCCCTTTAAATCCGCCAAAAATAGATCCGGTGATTTTTCGGCCATCAAACAACTCCATTGGATGAAGAGGAAGCATTCTTGGTGTTGGATGGATTCCTAATACAATCGTCAATCCCCAACCCTGTCGCATCATATACCATTTATTTTTAGTCTAATAATGATATCATGAGTTGTTACTTATGTCGTATCTTCACTAGAGCTACAATCGAATTGAGTCAAACTGAGTATTTTTAGATTTAAACTCAATTCAATTGAGTTTAAGCAAAGCTTGAGCTCAAGCTCGACAAATTTGAAAATTCCTAGCTTAATTAGTTAAAAAAATTATAGTTAAATATTGTAGTTTATATATTTATAAATTCTTTCTCTATATTTGATGTTTGACATTGGGTGTATGTGTAAAGTTTAAAAACAGAGGGCTGTAGAAAAATATAAAAAATTGAAGTAATAAGTGTAATTTCAAAACTTTCAACAATTTATGAATATTATATATGAGTTCGTGAACTCACAAACTCATCCAACATAGAAACAACAAGCTTGAGCTCAAAAAAAATTCCTCCAAGTGATTGAAATTGATATGAATTTCACAGGATTGTAATTTTAAAATTCAGGCAATAAATTATCCACATATAGAGATTTTGCAAAGTTGTCAAAATTAATTAGGAAAAGTCTTTTAGTAGAGAGCTTATACTCATCTTTATTACATTTACTAATTTTTTTAAATAATTTGTCAAATTATTCTATATTGATGTTGGTTAAAATAAAATAAAGTAAAATAAGAAGGAAAGAAACAGTGAATCATAACTTACATCATGAGAGGACAAAAAGGCCTCTCGGAGAATATCCACATTTCCTGCACATTCAAAACTGTAATCCACACCTCCTCCTGTCATTTCTCTGATTCTCTGTAGTCAGATATTCAGTTTAATAAACATCTTTGATTAGCTAAAACAAGTTTGAATTGGGTATTTAAGATTCGAATTAAGTAGAAATCAATTTTTGTTAGATCTAGTTTGACTTGAATCTATACTAGAATATATAGTCTCCCGCCTTTGTATATATACCTAAATTACTTTATAATATAAATGAATATACCTAAATCACTTATATGACTATTGCAAAATTACAATAATACACACTAACCTCATACACCGGCGTTGAAAGTTCCTTCGGATTTATAAAATCTGTGACCCCTACTTTTTTTCCTGTTTGTAAAGACAAAACAAAGGTAAAAAATTACGTGATTTATATTGTGGAGATCAAACTCAAGCTCAAGTTTGGGATATGTTTGGCATGTCAAGTTTGGAAAGCCAGACAAAATTAGTTCGAATGAGTTAAATCGATGACATTTTGAGTAATACATAGTGATTCAATTACACTATCAAACTAAGTCTAAACTTAAATTTGATTTGATATTATAATTAAACTTGAGTTTAACTCTCTTTAAACTAATTGAAATTTGAAATGGTTTAAGAGAATTGACTCAAATCCTGCTCTAAAAGTGGCTGTGAAACGGTAGATATATAACCTTTTATAAATTTTTCGGAGTTAGTGTCGACTCCTATTATTCTTGATGCTCCTCTTGCTCTTGATCCTTCAGCAACCTGCATGACGTTGTTGAAATAAAATATTAAAAGAATTTTTTTATAATCTTTTTTGAGGCCTTGAGAACTTACGGCGAGTCCGACAGCCCCCAATCCGAAAATAGCCACAGTAGAACCAGCATGCACGTTAGCACAATTCCATGCACCTCCAACTCCTTCATCGACATTACAAAATTAACTTTATGATTCAAGATAGTAACGGACCCATAAATAAAACTTAAGGTGACCAAAATGAATAAAAGTAAAAAAAGGTAAAAAAAATCTAAATAAAATTTTAAAATGATATTTCATATATATTAATTAAACTAAAAACTTTCCAAATCATATATATATATATATATATATATATATATATATATATATTGATGTTTACTATGCTAATTTACTAGTTATCTGATAATTAAGGTGATTTCATTCTTCTTACCGGTGGAAATACAGCAGCTTAACAAGCTCATCTTCTTGAGAGAAGCCTCGGGGTCAATCTTGGCAGCGCATCCAGCATCAATGACAGTGTACTCTGAGAAAGTAGAGCAGTTGAGAAAATGATAAATTGGGTTTCCATCCATGGTGGAAAATCTAGACTTTCCATCGTTCGCCATCACAAATTTCATGGGATTTGCGCGTAAAGTTTCACACAGATTGGTCTTGTGGCTTTTGCAATACACGCAGCTCCCACACTCGCCATTGAAGATTGGAATTACATGGTCTCCTTTCTTCAAGTCTGTCACACCTTCTCCAACGCTCTCTATTATTCTGCGTGGTTAAGTGTTAGGTAGGATTTGGTGCAACATGTTATGTGTATGCTGTATCAAGAATCTTACCCGGCAGCTTCATGGCCTAGAATTTGAGGAAATGCTCGCTGAGCTTCATTCTACAACAAAAATGTAACTTAATTAGATAAATCATACACAATATCTCTCTTGTTTTAATCTTACAAAACACTGTTCTTATGATCACTTACCGTTCCTTCCCAGGCATTAAGATCAGTATGACAGACTGAACTGTAGAGGACCTTCATTCTGACCTCCATTTTCTGTGGAGGATCAACTTTGATTTCTTCTATGACTAGAGGTTCTCCGGGACCTCGTGCCACAGCAGCTTTACACACAAGCCAATTTCTATAAATATAACTCTTCTCACAGAAAACTCTTTTATCATTGTGTTAGAATGGCCAGTTTCATTCAAGAGAAAAGATAATTTCTTACCCTTGCAAGTGATCACCTTTCCGCTCGTCTCCATTGGTGCTATGTCTTCTAATTTAATTGTGGAGAGATGGATGAGAAGCTTCTCGTGGATAATACACCATTCAATATCGTAAAATAGTACAAAATAGGAATCAAGATAATTACATATCATAATAAGAAGACGTTTGGTCTGGGTAATATTTTATTATCAAAACAAAGAGATTAGCTTGAAGATAGATTATTTAAGAGATTATTGGGTATAAATGTGTACTATGTTTAACAAAATTTTATAGATATAAATAATTATTGTGTTTGGTTAAATGTAATAAAAGAATACTAGTCAATTATTTTACGTAAATGCCTTTGAATATAATTATTTTAAATATTTTTATATTATTTATTATATAAATTAAAATAAATTTATTTTTATCTCAAATGACTAATGAATAATAAAATAATTATAATAAAATCAAAATTACCTTAATAATATTTTAATATTTAAGGTGAATGTGCTAATCAAATTATCACTTTTATTATTTGATATATCAGTATTGGCAATAATATTTTATTACTAATCAAACAAATAAGATAATCTTTAAATCTCTAGAACCGATCGGCTCCTAAGAATAATTATCAAAGGTAAGTAAATCATACAAGAATGAGTACATGCTATAATTACATCATACAATAATGTAAAAATGCTACCAGTAGATTAATCTCTTAAGGTAAGTCAATCATATAATGATGATATCAACTTTATAGTTATTAGTATATGATTTTTTTAAGATAATGATGTGCTAGTTGAAATTTTTTATCATCGAATTATTATTTTTATAAAATTGTATCTTACGATACGAAACAATATATGATACAAAAAATAGTTTTTGATATACAATATAATATATAATTCAACCAACATGATCAAATAATCTAATTAGTTAGGTAAGTTAAATTATACAATAATTGTGACCCCACAAAGCCCACCACGGCCTGCCCGTACCTCGAAGGTCAAGGTCCTACACCACCACCACCCCCCCTGCTAGCAAGGTCCCCCTGCCTCCTCTCCCCATCCCCCATCCTCCATTCCCTATCCCCCATTCCTACCCATCCCCCATCCCCCAGCCCTACCCTCACCCCCACCCCCACCCCCACCCCCACCCCCACCCCCATTCCCACCCCCAAAAGTCAAGGTGGTAACTTGAATTTGGAAACTTGGGCACGAAATTGACTTGGAAGGAGGGGATAAATATTTGATTGACATAAACACTACTATCTTAATTCTAGTTACCAATTATTTGTACTCTCACACAAATTAAACAAATTTATATTTTTAATAATGTACTTTTTTTAAATTTTTCACTAAAAAACAAACATGCCCATCATTATTGTTATTTGAAATGAAAAAACTAATATTTAAAATTATTTTAAAGAGATTTAAGACAAATTAAATTGACATATCATTGGAGCCCACTGACAAAGAATTAAATTCAATATGGGACATGGATTATGATAGGAGATATGGGACTGCAATAGTGGGGTTCATAGTAAAGTGGCTATTTTATAAGGGTTTCAAATTTTTTTTATTTTTACAAATAACCCCCAGCTATTTGTGTTTTACATAGGATTGGACCCAACTAAATTGCCTGTGTCTCAAATTCAAATGTGAAAAGAAGAAATGGGGTAAGGAACAAAAGAGAAAAGAGCGAGGTAAGAGCAGTTTTAATACAATTCACTAAATTTGAGTACCTAATAAATATTTACATAATGTGTTTTTATATGATTAAATATTATTTTTTAATTTAAAATCACTTAATTAAATAATGATAAATCATCAAGATATCTAATAAGTATACATAATTTTATTAATTTTCTTTTGTAGGCTAGACTTTAAAGTTTAAACAGGTTTTTACAGAAAGTAAGGATTATGAATCATCAAGAAGATTCTTGCTTTTTTATTTTTTTATCAAAAAAACTATATGCATAATTTTATGTGTAACTTTGTCCATAAACAATGATATGTCACTATATAATTAGATATTATTTTATATTTAATTTTTAACAATTTAATTATATGATGACACGTTATTTTTTATATACAAAATTATATAGAAGTTATACACATAACGCTACTCTTTTATCATTATTTTTTTCTCCTTTGTCATCTTTCTTCAGTTCCCATTATTGTCTTTGGGCTAATTCATACTAAATCTTCAAAACATATGCAATTAGCCATTTGGGTTAGGATTTTTTTTTTTTAAATCACTCTAAAGGCTAACTTTACTTTAAGGTCATTTTTTTTAACAAATAAATAGAGAATTTAGCAAGCCTCTTTAATGAATATCTAATTTGATTAAAGATTCGGATCTTTTCTTGGAGAAAAGATTTAATTCATATGAATTTTGAGATAAATCTTACCTTAGGGAGTGTTTGGTTTGGGAAATATTTAAGAACTAAAAGTAAAAAATTATTTTGAAAATAGATTACCTTAAGGATTAGAGTCCTTTTGGTTGGGAAATTCAAAAATTACCTTTGTAATATATATTTTATTACTTCCATTACCTTATTTAGTTTGTAAAGTAATAAAAAATTCTAGTAATATTTCATTAGTAATAGTAATGTAACAGATAATATAAGAGGTAATCTGATTACCATATTTATCTTAGGTATTAAAAAATTATCATGATAATCTTAATTATTATTACTATTTTATCCTTACTTATAAAAATTTTAAAACAAAATTACCCTCCATTTTTAATTAAAGTAATAAATAATATGAAAAATATTTTTTTATACCTATTAATCTTTCATATAATAAATAAATAATATATAAGTATTATTTTATTACTTCTAACCAAACACAATAATTATTTATATATACTAATTTTATCAAACATAATCAAATATAGTAATAAATTTATACCTGATAATACTCAAACTAATATATTTTCAAGGTAATTTTTTAATTTTGATAATAAAATATTTTCTAAACCAAACCCTCCCTTATTGGGTATAAATTATTATTATTTTTTGATAAAATTTGGTAAAATTGGATAGATATAAATAATTATTGTGTTTAGTTAGAGGTAATAAAAGAATACTAATATATTATTTTACTTGAATTGGATATAATTATTTTAAAATATTTTTATATTATTTGTTATATTAACTCAAAATGAAATTATTTTTATCCTAAAAAATTAATAAATAATGATATAATTATAATAAAAATTAAGATTATCTTGGTAATTTTTTAATACTTATGATAGAGACGGTAATTAGATTATTCTTTACATTGTTTATCACATTATCATTGATAATAAAAGATTATTAGAATATTTTATTATTTATAAACTAAATAAAGTAATAAAAGATTACCAGTGTAATTTTTAATTTCCTCAACTAAAAACCCCATTAGAATAATTAACACTTTCCCACCCAAGGTTCGGTCCAAAAATACTTTTCTACCCCTAGTTTGCACAAATAAATTTTGCAACCCAAACTCAAGCTCTATTTAAAAAACTAATAGCATAAAAACAAAATAGTAATTATACTATTTATTAATTTTAAAAGTAAAAAACAACTTTCTGTTAGTCCAAAACGTTTTAAACATGATAATTTGACCCAAAAAAGCATTGTTGCATTTTATTCAATTCTTTGAGGGTGTAATTATCATTATTGAAACTAGTAAGAGGTAAACTGATATATCAAAAATTTATAAACGACCCCCAAACTTTTTAAAATTCAAATAACCCCCAAAAACTTTCACAAAGAAATTTTAAAAAATTACAATTTATCTCTTAAAATATGATTATATGACAAAGACACATTTATGTATAAAAAGAAAGAAATAAGAAAATGAAAAAAAAAGAAATTAAGTGGTTTTTTATATAACTTAAAAATTTAAAAGTTTATTTTTAATTTTTGTTAATATAAGATTATATGATAATTTTAAAAAATGAAATAGTAAAGATAAAATCATAATATTACTTCTGCCAAGTAGGGGTGGAGGAAAATGTAATTCACTCTAACTTTTGTCAATGAGAGTTCAAATTTGAGTGGAAGAGATTATCTTAGATGATTTGATTTGATTTATTTTAAAGTTATCTCTGCATTTAAGTACATAGATTTAGTTACCAATGAATTTATTTTAAAATTCAAACTCCATGTTGATTGGTAAGGATTAATTTATATATATTTTAAATTTAAATTTTTATCGACGACAATTTGAGTTTAGAGATTATACTTCTCTAAGACTATTAGCTCTTCTCCAACTGAAATATTTATGAAAAATATTTTAGTTTTGTCATCTAAAACGATTTTAATATTGGGATGAAATTTTAATTTAGTCTAACAAAAATTAGTACTCAAATTTTGGAGATGAATGGTGATTGTCTTTCCATGAAGAGACCTCTTCAGTGATTTCTGTAGACGAGAAAGCTAAAAGCTTTGGCTACATCTCCATACGGGCATTGAGCACTAATTAGTTCTAAATTTTAATTATACTGAATTAGAGAATGAGTTTCACTTACTGTGGACAAAAAATGATGGAAACAAAACCGTGCATCCATGTTGAACAAATTGTTTGTTCTAAGAATAGACTCTTAATTCATTCTTCATCAATAAAAATGTATGAACTATGGAGGAAAACAATTTTGTTTAAGTGAATAGTATTAAATACCCTAGATAGGAACCGGAATTAGTCAGATAGGTTTTAGGTAAGAACCTGTCGTCACAAGTTTTTGTTTCTTAAATATTAAGAGCCAATTGGTTCTAGTTCTAAGGTTTTTGCTTAGTGTCTCCAACCTCTTGTACCTTATGTCAAGCCCCAGATAATACATTAGCTAAATTTTAATAAATAATGTATTTAAACCATAAAATTTTATATTCATATTAGTAATAGGAGCCCTAGATGACTTGCTATTGCATACAAACAAAACCCCAGATATTTTTTTCTCTTGCATACAATTAAGCAAGAGCATAACAATAGAGTAAGAAATATTAGTATTTACTATCTTGCGAGCATGCCATACTGAATTGATTTGGTGAAACAAGACTCTCTCCTACTAAGAAATCATGTTATCCTTTACTTGTGTTACTAGAATAAACACTTAACGAAACTTTCTTTACTTTTCCTTGATAGAACAAAGTATCCTTTACTTCTGTTCTTGGGTTGAAAGAAATCATGTTACTCCAATCTGTAACCATAATCACTTCATCACCATTCTTTGAAACAACCAATGGCGTTATGTCACTTATATTACTAAACCTTGAAACCTAATGACAAATTCATCAACTTAATCCATGATTCTTTCACTCCATATTCCTTCATAACCCAAACCTCTAATGTGTATTCTGTATAATTTTCTTCTCTTCTAAGTCAATTTTCACAAAGACATTTGTCAAATATACTCAATAAAGTCCTCAAATTGCCGGTTGAAGGAGGAGGAGATAGAAACTCCTTGGACTTCTCCTCTACTAAATCGAAATAAATTATTTATTAACCCCGCCTCCGTTTAAGCTCAATGCTACCCAATGTGGAGCTCCATTTACAAGTGTTGTTCTTATTTCATTAGGTAAATAGCCTAAACAGGTTTCATCGAGTAAGAAAAGATTTCCAAAATTGTAAACTTGCCTCAAGTGCTTGTAAGAGAAGTGAAAATTTTCGAAATGTTTCCATGAATTTTTCTTGAGATCATATATATAACCACACACCCAATTACTCATTCTTTCAATAAAAACCATTACCACTTTGTAATTATCATTAGATGAATTGTAACCAAGCCCTGAAACCACAGAACGAAGAGAACTGCTAAAATAGCATGGTCGAATAATCTTGAATTCCCTAATTGTTGGATTCCATACCAAGAATGCCCTTGGGTTCCCATTGAGTCCCTCAAAATTTTCCAATCGTATTAGTAACATACCGTTACGGGACCCCAATACCTTGGCGTGGAAAATAAACTCCATATCCTGGCAAAAACGAATTCGTTGGCTGCAAGAGCGAGATAACAATATTCTCCCGTTAAAGGAAGACAAATTGTTTCTTCTTCTGCTTCTCCCGCACGCGCTGCACCTTGAGCAGCAAGACTGTATAGAGAAATACAGCCATACCGTAAGTTTTTTGATTCGATGACTCCAAATCTACCGACATTTCAGATGTTTCAGTGAGATTTTTTATGGCAAACTCGTGAGTTGAGATTAACTCACGCGAAGATTTGCTTACAAACTTCGATTGCAAGAGAGATTTTGTGGGTAGTTTGAGAAGGATTTCTTTTATAATTTTATACGGAAAGAATGGCTTGGGTGCTTATTTTAACTAATTATAATAACAGTAATGCTATCTGTACAACTTTGTACATAAAGTTTGATGTATTATTGTATAACACTTAATTACAAAATAACACGTTATTACTTATGTACAAAATTGAGTATATAATTTTATTGTTATAATAAACTATGATTAAAATGTTCAAATTTAATCATAATATTTCTTTGTCAGGGATGATGAAGATAATGCTATGATCAAGAAAAGTTGAAGCTGAGTAGCTCTTAGTGTTTATGTAATTTTTTTTTTTTTTGGGTCGTAGAATAAGCAACTGTTGCATTTAGTTGTTATTAAAGTGAAGGATGGAGCTGATTAGCAGTTAGCCATTTCGTTTTACTTGCATTCAAAGGTTGATTTGTAAGCAACCTCCCCAAGGATTGTCCCACCTAAGTATTGCCAACGCCGTGAATCATATTGCAATTGGGATAAATAATATTATTAGATAAACAAACGAATGAATCTAAAGCCTAATCGATAAATTAGAATCCCAACATGAAATTCACTCGTTCAAGTTTAGCTATTGTTTCAATCTGAGCTCTAGTTGTGAAGCTTCAAGGATCCTAGAAGTAAAAAAGTATCCAAATTCATATCTTTTGACCGAATCTACATGTTGATTAACAAGGAAATGTCCAGCAAACCCATTTAACATAGGCAGTGCGTCGGCTTAAACCAAAATGCCAATGTTGCTCAACTAGAGAATCCAAAGAAAGCCCTCTTAAATCTGCCTATGTTTTGAAAGATTGGATTTTGATTTAGAAAACTTAAGAAATTTCGTCCTTTTTGGCACCAAAATGCTTGAACTTCAATTTACAAAACCTGCAAAACACATAAAGACAAAAATAAGCCGGCGGGAGGAGATATGTAAGGCTCAGATTTAGCTTTGAAAGTAAAACCTTGAGAAGTTCAATGGCTGCAACATGGAGCTGTCTCCGGGTTGCCCCGCCAAGAAAGGGGTCTCAAAGAGTCATACTCAAAGCCCGAAACCTTCTTCACAGCCTCATTACATTGAAGTTCCCAAGAAGAGAGTTAGAAAGGAAGAGACTTTGAGTCAATTTCAGAAACCTCAGTTTAGAAATGAATTATTTGATTTAGACGTTGAGTCAATTTACTTTGAAGTTTCCATGCACTCTTTCTTCAATCTTGTTCACATAATGATAGACTGAATATTTTGACTCTAGTTAATTTCTTGGAAAGATGAATGAGACAAGTCACACATAAGACAGAAATGCAAATAAAAGACAATGACCTTAGAAGCATCGAATTGTTAATTAATATTATTGTAGAAATATTAGATAATATATAGAATTATGGATTGCAGAACCGGATCGGACCGGCCAGCCATTGAACCGGGTACTGAAGCAGTTTCTGTAATACACAAAACTGTTTTTAATTAATTTTTGGAGAAAACCGCGGACGGACCGACGATTTAATGATTTCACAGTTTAAACTGCGGGCGGGCCGGTTTCTGCATAAATATTTTCCTGCCAATGCTTTGCTTCCTCCTTCTCTCAGTGGTTTCTGCTACTTCCTGGAGCTTTCTGCTGCATCTTGGAGCTTTCTGCTGCTTTCTAGAGCTTTTTGCTGCTAGGTTCCCTTCCTCTTTGGCTGCATTTTCCTGTCAAGGACCTGCATTTTCCTGTCAAGGACCTGCTTTTGGGTGATGCTTTGGATGCTTTCTAGTATGCTGCTTCTGTCTGCTTCAGCCGAAGTGTGCTTTCGTGGCCTTTTCTTAAGCTGGTGCAGCACATTGAAGTCAGTTTTCTTTGCCTCTCCTTGTCTGCGCCTGAGGATTTTGAAGAAGCCTTGCCCTACTGCTGCTTGTCTCCTGTCCATTTGCCCTCTTCCTGCTGCAAGTCTCCGCGGTTCCTTGCCAAGTTTTCTGCTGATTTGTTTCTGAATTTTCCAGATTTTCTTGGGTGCCATGTCTTCTTCCAGTCGCCTAGGCCCAGTTGCCTTCTGTTGGTCTCTTGGTGGCTGCTTAGGATTTTAAATCTCCGGTTGGACCGACCGGTTTGATCGAAACCAGTATTCAAAACGGTTTATGTCCCCGTCTAGTTATTAAAACATTGAGAATTACAATTAAACTGAAATAGTTTCTTAATGTTATGAAATAAGAAAATTAATGTACAATAAATCAGAATCATATCAACTCATAATATCAGAATCAGAGTGCAAGGGCAGCGCCATTGCTATTCTTTCCGGATGATATCATACAGCAAATCCTTCTAAAACTACCCACAAAGTCTCTCTTGCGATTCAAGCGTGTTTGCAAATCTTGGCGTGACTTAATCTCCACTCACAAATTTGCCATAAAACATCTCACTGAAATATCTAAAAGGTTCTGCAGAATTGGAGTCATCGAATCAGAAAACTTAAGGGAAGGTCCTATTTCTCTATACAGTCTTGCCGCTCAAGCTCGTCACTAGCTGGAGAAGCAAAAGAAGAAACAATTTGTGTTCCTTTATGGGGAGAAGATTGTTATTTCACTCCTGCAGCTAATGAATACATTACCAACAGATTCATGTGCGCTCAGGTATTGGGGTCCTGTAATGGTATACTATTAATCCAATTGCAAATTGTTGAGGGATTCAATAGGAACCCAAGTGCATTCCTGCCATGGAATCCAACAATTAGGGAATTCAAGATGATTCCACCATGCTATTTTAAAACTTCGTTTCTTTTTCTGGTTTCGGGACTTGGTTAAAATTCATCTATTGATAATTACAAAGTGGTAGTGGTCTTTTATGAAGAAAATAGTGATTTGGTATGTGGTTATGTTTTTAGTGTCAAGACAAATTCATGGAAACCACTTGAAAATTTTTACTTCCCTCACAAGCATGGGAGGGAATTTGACGATGATCTTGGAGATAATTACATAGTTGATGAAAAAGGAAGATCGCTTGTGAATTGATAACGTCGTCAACTTTTTTATTATTTTGAGTTCTAATTCCCTTATATTGTGTGAAAATTTAATGCAATCTAATGAAATTATTTATCTTTTGCACTTAGGAAGCGTTGAATATTTTTGGAGTGAAGTTTGGGCCAAAGAGACTAAAATTGGAGCAAGCTTACTAGTTAACAAAACCTGTGATGTTGACTAAGCGTGGGCACGTGAATGATGAGAGCAGATTTTGAAAATTAAATTTGGACGTCCAGAGCAGTTGAGATAGTCTAGAAAAGTCAAGATTTACTTCCTAGAAAAGGGATAATTATTAGCTGAAAAATTGGATTATTTTAAATAGATAAGGAAGAATATTTTTGGGGAAAAGATATACATTAAAATATATATATCTTTTCCTTTCTTTTTGGAAAGATATGTATCACATTTGTTTGGTTGGATTAGAAGATGAGAATTACCTTTTATTTCCATATCTAAGTAGGGCGAAAATATATATTTTTATTTTTAGTTTTGCTGGGATTGAGGATTGTAATTGGCGAGAAACATTTTTTTTCTGGAATTTTGGCTAGCTTAGGATGGTTTACAGTGGCTAAATATTTTCTCTTGGTTGAAGGGATCTGAAACCATGAAACTACAAGAATTGTGAGATTAAGTTTTGTTCTTTAATGCATCTTTTAATTATTCAAGTATTGATTATTTTCCTGAATTATTTACTATGATTGTATTAGTTGATTGCTAAGGCGCGCGATTAGTTTATTAATTAATACGATTTAACGCTGGTTTAGATGTTGAATCCATAATTGTTCAATCCATCTAATCAAAGTGGCAACTGGGATTTATTGTTTGTTGTGTCAGAAACTGTAATTCATAGGGAAAATATTCAACTAGATTAAATGCAACGTCGTACGTTTGTGTTGTCTAGCTTCGTTGATATTTCTAATTCTTAATGCTATTGTTTAATTAAATTCGAGATCGTATCCGAGTTGTTAATCAATAAGAGTTAACTAGAATACATGTTTTTGGTTAACTAATCGTAAGGTAAGACAGGTAACTAATACCACAACGAATATTTGAATAATTAATTTGATGTTTTTGGTATCGATGATTAATTGTAGTTCAATGGTGGATGTAACCGTAGACCAAGGTTTGTTTAATTGATTATTTGTTTTAGATTATTTTTCTGAATTTTTATTTATTGTTTTTAATTATAATTCCCATTCAATTCAAAATCCCTCTTATTTCCTTGTTTTGATTGATTTGTTATGACGTACTAATTGGAACTCTTCGAGGGAACGATCCCTACTTTTCTTTACTACATTTTTGTTGCAGGAATTTAAGATTTTAATTTGGGTGTCGACGACAACACTTACCAAATTTTGGCGCCGTTGTCGGGGCAGTTTTTAATTTGTATGTTTGTTATGCAATCTTCGAAACAAGCTAATTTACAATTTGACCCAGAGATTGAAAAGACTGCAAAAGGGTTAAGAAAAGAAGCAAAAAGGAGACTGCAAACACATAGATCTGCTCACGAAACAGAAGTAAACATGGCTAAAAATTAGACTCTAAAAGACCTTGCTGTTCCAGATTTGAATCAACAACCACACTGTATTACTTTTCCTAATTTAGATGCTAATACTACATTGGATTTAAAATTTGGACTGATCCATATTTTACCTATTTTTCGTGGCTCCGTAGGTGAAGATCCTCATAAACATTTAAAGGAATTTCATGTGGTGTGCACAAGTATGAAACCGAATGGAGTAACCAAAGAACAAATCAAGATGAGAGTTTTCCCATTTTCTTTGAAAGATGATGTGCAAGATTGGCTTTATTACCTGCCCACTAGAAGCATCACTGAAGGGGGGCATCCAACTGATATGTGTGTCAATGAGGCAAATGTCTCTTCTCTTGAAAAACGACTTGATGATCTAATGTCTCTTGTATGTCAAATGGCTATAGGAAAAATAGAGGCAATAAAAGTTTGCAGAATCTGTTCAGTGGAGGGGCATCCAACTGATATGTGCCTAACACTTCAAAAGGATTGCTTTGAGCAAGCAAATGTAGTAGGTGGATTTCTAGGACAACAATAGCGAAATCAGAATTATAATCCTTATTTGAATACTTACAACCCAGTTTGGAGGGATTATCCTAATCTTCGTTATGGGAATGCACATGCGAATCAACCTTCGAATAACTTTTAGCCATATCAGTAGCCTTACATTCCTAGACAATAACAATCAACTCAAAATTTTGATTCAGGAACATCTCTTGAAGATATTATTAAAACTTTGACTATTAACACTGTGAAATTTCAACAGGAAACCAAAACTAGCATTCAAAATTTGGAAAATCAAATGAGTTAGATGACTACTGCAATCAGTAGGCTGGAAGCACAAAATTCAAACAAACTGCCATCATAAACTATGGTGAATCCAAAGGAGAATGTTAGTGCAATAGTGTTGAGAAGTGGAAAAGAGTTAGAGATGCCGATTAAAGCACCACCTACACCAATGCAACAAGCAGAAAACAAAGAGGAAGTGGCAACAAAAAATAATTCTTCTGAAAATGCAGTGACAGGTAAATATCCTTCTTTTAGTGAATATAAACCTATTCCTCATTTTCCTGAAGCTTTAAATCTGAAGTATGAACACAATACGGATTTATATGAGACTTTTCGAAAGTATGAAGTCAATATCCTACTTTTTGATGCAATCAAATAAGTGCCTCGCTATGCTAAATTTCTGAAAGAGCTGTATACAGTGAAAAGAAAGCAAAGGCTCAAAAGATGTGAAAAAATAAGGGTAGGAGAAAATGTTTCAACTATAATTCAAAAAAGTCTTCCTAAAAAATGCAAAGACCCAGATATGTTTTACATCTCTTGCACAATAAGTGGCACTAAAATTGAAAAGGCCATGTTAGATTTAGGAGCATCTATTAATGTAATGTCATATTCCATTTATTCTGCTTTTAATCTTGGACCTTTAGAAAAAATTGGTGTAGTTATTCAGTTGGCCGATAAATCAAATGTATATCCTAAGGGGTTGATTGAAGATGTTCTTGCTCAGGTTAATGACAAGTTAATTTTTCCAGTTGATTTTTATATTCTTGACATGGAAAATAATGACCAATCAACACCTATTTTGTTAGGAAGACCACTTTTTGAAAAAAACCAAAACAAAAATTGATGTTCATAAAGGCATATTGACCATGGAGTTTGATGGTGAAGTTGTCCAATTTAATATTTATGTGTTATGAACTATCCTGATGTGGATTTTCCTATTTATTCAATTGATTTAATTGATTCTCTAACGCAAGATATTTTTGAACTTGATGGTGAAGATGAGTTGAAAGTAGCTAACTATGAAAAGCTTTTGAAAGAAAGTGATGAATTTAAATTAAATTCTGATGTGCAGGATGCAGTGGCAGAAATAAATGAGTTCCAGGAGTTGAAAAATACAGGCAATGTATCTTATATTGAGCTGCAGTGCCTAATGGAAAATTGGTACCTTCTATTTTGTAGGCACTAGAGCTGGAGCTAAAACCTTTTCCAGATCACCTCAAATATGTGTACTTTGGAGATAAGGAGACCTTACCAATAATTATTTCTAGTAAGGTAAATGAGCAGCAAGAAGGAAAACTGGTGTAGAATTTGAAGAAGCACAAAACAGTCATAGAATAGACCATTGCTGATATTAAAGGAATTAGTCCCTTTACCTGCATGCATTGAATTCTTTTTGAAGAGGGAGTTAATGGTTTATAAGGTCAATATCAGAATTAATGAATAATAACATCTTAACCTTAAACATTTTACATCCAACAACAACCATACTCAATGTGCATATGTAATGGTGGTTCTAAAATCAATGTTGTGAATTCCTCATTCTTGTTTAACTAAAGTATGGTGCTGCTCTAGCTAAAGTTTCAAGGCCTCATGTATGGAACGACTCGGTTAAACCTATAAGATAATAGACTTTGTCATGAAGGCTTTCTCTAGTCTTACATCAACTAAATTGTTTGTTTCCCTTTTCCTTTATCACCCTAGTTACACTTTGTGTCTCTATTGATTGTCTTTTTAAACTATAAAATGGCTTCTATTTATTGTTATTGTTTTTTTCCTCTTTTTGGTATTTGTTTTGACGATAGATAACCTAAAATATATAACATAGTGAATATAGAAGGATTGTGTCAAACACTATTGAGCTTAAGGACTAGTGACATTATGATTACTTCTTATATGAGTATGCCTAGGCATTCTTTTTCCTCATTACCTTGAAAATTGAGGTTTTATTGTGTCAACATGATATTGGACCATCTAATATGACCATAATTTAAGAGATGATTACCATAAATTTAGTGTAGAGATCATTTATGACTATTGGTAATATTAAAACCTTACTAACATATAAAAAAAAAGTCATGGCAGGTCATGAGCAACTTGCATTTGCTGTCTAATTGTAAATTTTTCATTTGGTTAAAAGTTTTACTTGAAAATCATAGAGTTGACAAATTCAGAATGATGTAATTGTTTATAGTTGATCTATTAGCTTCATTTGTTTGGGTTCAGCCACCTATGGTGCTAAGGATACCATTTTAACCCGAGAACAAAAAGCACCTTGATGAGGAAGATTCTTGTTCTGTAGTTTACTCATATCCTTTGACCCCTAGGAATCATTGTTTGATATTTTATTCTTTTATACCTTCTTGTTCTTTCTATTGCCTCTCCACTCTCTTTCTTTTCAAAATTCATGTTATCTTTTCATTATACCGTCATTGGATGCTGAAATTTGCTACATGCACCAACCGTTTTTTTGCTTGGAACATGATTTCTGATCCACTATTTTGGCACACGTGGGACTACACCGTCTCCGTCAATCGATTCAGTAGAAGCCAGTGATCATTTCTGTTGAAGACCCACTTCCCCTAGTTACGAAACATGCTGTTAGTGATGTCATCAAAAAGTTCTTTCAGTGTTCACACATTGAGAAACTGTTTTTCACTATTTAACAATCTCTTGATCAGTTTTGTGAGCCCCAGTTGCTCCGAATCTTTACTATTCTCTAGAAAGCTCCTTCCATTCTCTGATTTGTGATTCAACATGTACATTGAAAACTTCAAACCAGGTTCTCTGTTTCCTTTTAATTCTCTTCCAGTAATTACTATAGAAAAATTAATAGGAAGTAATAATTATACTTCATGGGCTGCGTCCATTGAAATATGGTGCATGGGACAGGGTCTTAAAGACCATCTCACTAAAAGAGCTGGGGATATTACATTTGATAAAACTATATGGACTAAGACTGATGCTTTGTTATGTAGTATGTTATGGAATACCTTTGATTCTCAACTCCATTCTATCTTTAAAGGTTATCACATATGTAATGACATATAGACTCAAGCCAAACTCTTGTACACTAATGATATTCAGTAGTTATACTCTGTTGTATTAACTTTGGTTACCTTAAAATAACAAGGCATGAGAATGTCTGAATTTCTAGGTCAGATGGCATCTTTGAAGACTGAATTCAATTTATTGTTGCCTCTTGGTAAAACAACAGCTGAAGACTTAGCCCAACGAGACAAATTCTTTATGGTTCTCATATTGAAGCCAAATTCTTGCTAGTGCTGTCGCCCCTACTTTTGATGAAGTCTTTGCTCGTCTACTTCATGTGTCTTTTCCCAGAGTTATGACTGGATCTTCTGATACCTCTAATTTTGACTCATCTGTCCTTGTCTCATAGAATCAATATCCAGATGAGTATGATGGTCAAGAAATCAGCCAAAGTGTAATTATTGTAATAGATGGGGTCACATCATAGACAAATGTTATAAGCTTTATGGTTTTCCTTCTCGAACAACTAATATTGTTCAGACTAGTACATTTGATTCTACTATTGACTCTTCTAGAGTATAGTCTCCACTATTTTTGACTCTCATAGATGCTGATCTTGAAGACTATCTCTGATATCAGACAGTAAAATAATCTTCATCTTCTGTTGCTTCGATTACTCATCCAAGTAATTTAGTTGTGTGTCTTACTCACTTTTCCTCTTCCGAGCCAAGGGTCCTTGATTCTGGTGCCTCTGATCACATCTCTGGTAACCTTCATCTATTTTCTTACTTTACTAAGTTTACTTCATTACCTACTATAACATTAGCTAATGGATCTATTGTTACTACAAAGGCAGTAGGTTGTGCCCATCCTCTCCCACTCTTGCCTTTGGAATTTGTCTTTTATCTCTTTGACTGTCTATTTAATCTTATTTTTGTTAGCAAATTTACTTGTTCCCTAAATTGTACAATTACCTTTACTAATGACTCTTATCTTATACAGGACCATAGTACAGGCTGGATGATTGGCGTAGGGCATGAGTCAAAGGGCCTTTACCAACTAAGTCCACCTGATTTTGTAGCATATACTATCATTGAGTTTTTAACGCTCCTTCATAATCGTTCGGGACACCCTAGTTTATCCAAACTATAGAAAATAGTTCCTAGTTTGTCACATTTATCGTCTTTTAATTGTGAGTCTTGTTAACTTGGAAAATATACTCGTATATCGTTTCCAAAACGTGCCAATAAATACGTTACATCACCCTTTGAGTTAGTCTATTCCGATGTATGGGGTTCTAATCGAATTGTGTTTGTTTTGGATTTTCAATATTTTATTACAATTATTGATGATTATTCGTATTGCACTTGATTATTTTTAATGAAAAATATATTTGAATTATTCTCTATTTTTGAATCTTTTTGTGCTGAAGTTGAAACACAATTCTTCACTACTATTCGTATATTGTGCAGTGATAATGCAAGTGAATACTTTTCTACTCCATTTACTAAATTTATGACATCCAAGGGCATTTTACATCAATCTTCCTATGTTTATACTCTGCAACAAAATGGGATTGTCGAACGTAAAAATTAGCATCTTATTGAAATTGCCTGTACCTTACTTATACATAGTCATACACCTTTCCGCTTTTAGGCAGATGGTATTCTTACTACTTGTTTCTTAATTAATAGAATGTCTTCTTCAGTTTTGTAGGATCAGGTACCTTACTCTATTTTATATCCTGATCAGTTGTTGTTTCCTCTTCAATGTTATGTCTTCTGATGTACTGTTTTGTTTATGATTTATCTCCTGGTCGAGATAAATTGTCTACTCGTTTCATTAAATATGTCTTCCTTAGATACTCGCATCTTCAGAAGGGTTATTGATGTTATTCTTTTGACACACGTCGCTACTACCTTTCTATAGACGTTACATTTTTTTAGTCTTCTTTTTATTTTTCATCTTCTTCTCAATAGGAAAGTCTCTTATTAATCTAGTTTAGGGGACATATTCAGTAAAAGAATATTCAACAAAATTCAATTAGTTATCCTAGTATGCCCTCAAGATAGCTAGCACAGAAGTATGGCGTATACAAACGTTCGTGTATGCGCTAGATCTGGAGATAGGCAGCGATGTTATGATTAGGGTGCAACCACCTAAGACTATGCCTTTGGTTCCTTTTCTTTATGTTATAAATGATGATTTTAAGGTTGAGAAATGTTGTTTTGCTATTTGGGGTATCTATGTGTGTGATTTTGTTTATGATAGAGAGTTGAGAAATATTCATAGTTTTACTAATAATTTCGTTCCACATTTTGACTGCATTATTTGATGAATCATGAGTATAGTTATAGTTTGTTGGAAAGCTTTTTTTGATATGATACAATGGTGTATTATACTCTTATGTATGATTATATCATTTGTTGAATTGACTGGTCAATAAAATTTAAAAATTCATTATTTTTAATAAATTTATAATTACCCATTTGTTTTCAGCATGAATTGAAAAATATTTTTTTTTAATTTTTTTAATTTTAATTATATTTCAATAATGGTATTTTATTTTTAATTTTTTCTCTAATTTTATTTCATTCACCTACCAATGCTTTCTGAATCTTCTCTTGTCCTTCACAAACCATGTATTTGACTCAAATCAAATCAAAGCACATCTGAACCATCAAGGCTTAGGAGTTTATTAATCTAGTTTAGGGGACAAATTTAGTAAAGGAATATTCAATAAAATTCAATCAGTTATCCTTATATGCCCCCTAGATGGCTAGTACACAAGTAGGGCATATACAGAAGTTCGTGTATAGGCTAGATCTGGAGATAAACCGAAATGTTATGACTAGGGTGCAACCACCCAAGACTATGCCTTTGGTTCCTTTTCTCTATGTTATAAATGATGATTTTAAAGTTAAGAAATGTTGTTTTGCCATTTGGGGTATCTATGTGTGTGATTTTATTCATGATAGAGAGTTGAGAAATATTTACAGTTTTACCACTAATTTCGTTCCACATTTTGATTGCATTATTTGATGAATCATGAGTACAGTTATAGTTCATTGGAAAGCTCTTTGAATCCTTTTTTCAATGATATATAGTTTTTGTATTATTTTGAGATTGTTTAGACTATTAAATTGTTTAAACAAAAAGACTGCTCCACTAAATGAACAGTAATTACAGTTTGGGAAAGAAAGGGAGAAAGAAAGCTTATTTTGACTATTTTATCTGATGAATAATGAGTTGCATCATATTATCAACCTCCCTAGTATGCACTAGTCTAAAAAATTTGATGATACAAAGGACCCAATAATAGCTGAAGAGTGGTTGGACTCAGTAGAGAGTGTCATGACCCTATTTAACATGACTGAGTAAGAGAAAGTGAGATATGCTACCTATCTTTTTAAGTTAGGGGCAAGAATATGGTAGAACTTAGTTAGAGCAATGATCAATGTCTCCGAGATGACTTGCTCCGAGTTTAAACATCGATTTAAGGCAGAGTACAGAGGCGTCAATGTTACTTGCATTAAGGCTTAGAAGTTTATTAATCTAGTTCAAGTAGACCTGGCCACGGGCCGGTTTGGCCCATGAATCAGACCGAAATCAGTTTGGATAAAACAGAAACTGGAACCAGCAAATCCGAAACTGGACTGAACCAGAACTGAAACCA
Source organism: Mangifera indica (assembly GCF_011075055.1). Classification (NCBI taxonomy): domain Eukaryota; kingdom Viridiplantae; phylum Streptophyta; class Magnoliopsida; order Sapindales; family Anacardiaceae; genus Mangifera; species Mangifera indica. The sequence goes on along the minus strand of NW_025401105.1, from coordinate 205,563 downwards.
GATTTTAGAGGTTCGGTTTTGGTTTACCTAATTTTGAACTGTGAAATCGTCCGTTCACACCTGGTTTATTAACCGACATGTAAACCGGTGGTTTATTGTGCTGAACCAAAAAATTTTGAATTTTTTTATTTTTTTAATTTATTAAAAAGCCAACGGTTCCCTACGCAGGGAACCGTTGGCTTGTAAAAGAAAATTGCAGGGGACCGTTGGTCCCCTGTAATTTTCACAACTTTTGCAGGGGTTAAAATCGCAATTCACCCCTCTATTTTTTAATTTTTTTCAAAAATTTTTTTCCTATATATATACCCTTTCAAATTTCAATCTCTCCACTCTCTCACTTAATCCTTCAAACGCTCATTCTCGTTCTTTCAACTCTTAATACTCTCTCAATCTTTCAATTCAATCAAATCCTCTTAAATTTAATTAAATTCTTTCTTAATTTCTTATTAATTCCAATTTCTATTTTTATTATACAATTCATAATTAATTATAGAATTTATTACTATAATTAATTTTATTTATTATTTTATTTATTATCTTTCATATTTAATCATATAATTTATTTATTATCTTTTATAATTAATCACATAATTTATTTATATAATTAATTTTATTTATTATCAAAAAATGACAAGTAGTGGAAATTCTTTCGGTAATAGGAGATTTGGTCAATATTCACATATATCAAATGTGAATGAAAATCAATTTATAGATGAGTTTTCAACAGAAGAAAGTGAAAACTAATATGTAGAGGTGGAACAACAACAACAACATCAACAACAGATGGAGATGGAACAACATTCTCAAAAAATTCCAACATTCGATATTTTCAAGATTCATTTCAAGAAAAAACAAAAAGAAGATGGTAATTTCGATGTTACTTGCAATTATTGTAGGCAAATTTATAAATTTAAACAAGGAGGTGGATATGGGATATTCAAAAGACACTTGGAGTCAAAGCATCTAGAAAAAATGGGGCAAAGTCGAGGCCAAACAAAAATAACTGGATATGGTTCTATACACAAATCTTTATTTATGTATAGTGATAATAAAAGTAAAAAAAAATTTACAAAAATGGTAGCAATAGATCATTTAGCATTTAGTTTTAATGAAAATTTAGGTTTTAATAATTATTGTAAAACTGCATTAAATCCTGCATATAAAACTATTCCAAGAAACACATTAAAAAGAACATTATTTAGTTTATATAAAAAACAAAAAAGAGAATTAATTCAATTTTTTACAAATTTTAATAGGCATGTATTTATATTTAGTAATATTTGGAGTGACCATTGGCAAGTTCACTCTTATATGAGTGTAACTTGTCATTGGATAGATGACAATTTTCTATTACAAACAAATGTTTTAGCATTTAGGGTGTTTGATGAACGACATACGACCGATAATATTTTTAGAATAATTAAAGGAATATTAGAAGAATATAAATTACTTTATAAAATTTTTTCAATTTCATTTAATAAAACACGTTCAAATACTGTCTCAATAAATGATTTAATTAATATTTGCAAACTTAATTTAGGTGATAGATTTTTTCATATTAAATATGCATGTCATATATTAAATTTATGTGTACAAGATGGTTTATATTGTCTTAATAATTTTATTAGTCCAATAAAAACAACAATTTCATTTTTATGGACACATCCCAAAACTATGAAAGAATGGGGTAAATTTTATAAACAACATAATAGAAAACTAAAAAGATTTCCTAAAGACATGTCGACTCGTTGGAATTCAACATATGAATTACTCAACGAGTCTTTTGATTATAGGGATTTATTATGCTCATTTATTTCACAACATATGCCACAAGTTACATTATATCCTCAACATTGAGATATTTGTAAAACAATTTTAAATGTATTAAAAAATTTTAATAATGCAACATATATTTTAAGTGTGGTTTATTATCTCACTTCTCATTTGTTTTTAAATGAAGCTGTTAATATTATTGGGGCTTTACAAGAAGCCAAACAAGAAATTATTCTACAAGAAACTATTTTTTTAATGAAAACAAAATGGTTAAGTTACTATAAAATAATTCCAGAACTTTTTCTTGTTGCATGTTTTTTTTATCCTAGATTTAAATTAGATGGTGTCACAAATTATTTGACATTATATTATGAATGTTTGCAATTAGATGAAGTTAATATTTCATTAACTATAACTAACATTATGAATTTAATTAAAGAAATTTATGTTGAATATTCATTAATTTATGGTAACCAAGGTGGTTCTTCTTCCTCTTTACCACCTATTGCCCCATCATCAACCCAAAATATGAGTTATGGTGATCGTATTATGATGCAAAGGGGCAAAAGCCCAAGAGGAACATTAGGCTCCACCTCGGAGCTTGATATTATTTAACTACTATTTTTGAGTTTGGTGACAATAATATAGGTAAAGACTTTCCAGTTTTAGAATGGTGAAATAGACATGCATCAACATTTCCAACATTAGCAGCTATTGCTAAACAAGTTCTGGCAGCACTAGTATCAACTGTCGCAGTAGAACAAGCTTTTAGTCAAGGGAGCAATATATTGGATGAGATGCGATTAAGTTTAGCTCTCGAATCTATTGAAGCCCAAGTATGCATGGACGATTGGACAATAGTCGAATTACGCCAACAAGAAATAAAAGTGGACTTCAATGAAGAATCGCTTGATTTAACTACGGATAGTTCGATGACGGGAAATAATACTCAAGATAGTGGAGGTGAATGATAAGGTAAGGGCGTACTGCCAACTATTAGATATGCAAAGGTAAGAGAACTACGTAGGCTTTGATTCTTCTAAACCCCAAGAAGATACGTAGAAAACTTAATTAAAAAATTAAGTCCAAGTCTTTCTTTTAATTTTCAATTATTGTAATTAATAATTTAAAAATTAAATCAAGATCATGTATTAGAATTGACGGTTCAATATCGGTTTCGAACCGAAATCATCGGTTCCGAACTGGGGTCATGAACCGAAACTGTCAGTTCTGAACCGTGAACGAACCATCCTATTACGGTTTCGGTTCAGGGTCTTTAATTTTTCGAATCGTGAACCGACGGTTTCGAACGGAAACCGCCGGTTCATGAACCGTGGCCTTGACTACCAGTAAGGGAAACTCTTCGGCTTCAAACCCAGTTCTATTTTTCTCTCTTTTTTGTTTGAAACCGGCTGCTGTTTCCTCTTCCAAGGAAAAATGAATTTGGCCAAATTTCAAAGAAATGACCACATTTCTTAAGTGAAATTCAATCATTCAGTCTAGAAAGCATTGCAATATATAACATCTGAGTCACCATATCCAACAAGCAGTAAATTAGGAAAACAAAAAAGAAAAATTCTCAATTGAGGTAGCATATATCCATGATTTTTAAATTACAACATTTGCAGTATATATATATATATATGTGTGTGTGTGTGTGTGTGTGTGTGTGTGTGTAAAAGTGTTTCTGCAAGCATTGCAACATGGTTAACAAAAGTATTAAGACGGTTTTATGAGACCAAGTAATGTAACTTCTGCCTCAATGATGAGACTGTCATCCACCAAGTAACCCATTTTGGGATCCTTCAATTTAGCCAAGGACATGAATGTTGCATAACCCCAGTCAGGTTGCGAAGGAGAAAACAAATGTTCAGCTGGAAGTAATCAGAAATCAAGAAGGCAATTAGAACATATAGAAAATTAAATTCAATGTGAATATTTAAACTCTTACTTTGATATGATAAGTCCTCTCCATTGATTTGGTCTTTGACACGAAGAATGAATTTCAAGAAGAATTTATCAGGAAGAGCGTAGAAACGAGCATGAGTTAGATAAATTGAAATGTTGCTGCCCCTAAACTCTCCATTTCCTTTAGGATAGAGAATGATATTCCTGCAAAATGTTCCCAAATCAGTACTCAATAAGTGCGCATAATTTTATTATTATATAATGGAAGTTTTCAAATGTCGAGATATACAGAAGTTTGCTAGAAATAAGAATGACTATAAATACCAATTATAGTCTCCAAATGATTCAGAATTGTAACGTTGATCAGCTAAAAATGAAAAATTATTAAGCTTCCAAGAATAGTAACAAGTTGTAGGTTGCTTTATCATTGATAAGCACTCCCCTTTGAAGGTACTTTTGACAACAAAAACCTCAGCACCAAAGACACAAGTGTCTTCGATAAGAAATCCATTTAGAGGATTGCAAAACGTTTCCAGGTCTATGAATTTGGCGATGCCCCATTCAGTCTTCATTGCATGGAAACGCCTTTCTCTCCACTCTACATGCATCACAAACATGATTATTTAAGAAATTCCTTTAGAAAAAAAATAATTTCATAGACATTGAAGTTCACATTGCAATTGATTATATATGTTCTACCCTGGATAATAAAATACTTATTCTGCAGCTGATTGAGTATAAAGAAGTTGAAAACCACATTGATTTCCCAGCCTGAATGTAAAGAATTCATTTCAGCCAATGCCAGGTAAATAGAGATATGATCTCTCCCGTCTCGGAACTTGTCTCCATTTGGGTAGAGAGACAGTTTCCTGTAAGTTCACAACTTCAGTATAACAATATTAATGCTTAAACTTGCAAAGTTAGTCATTTGAATTACTTTTGAAACTGTTACATAAGAAATAGATATGAAGAAATGGTAAGAATAGATACCATTGGTAGCCCCCCGATTCAAACTTGTCCGAGGTGTATTCAAGTATGGAGGCTTCTGATAGCATGGAGAAGGACTTGATTTTAAGTAAGTAATGACTTGGCGGAGCATCTCTTCCTGAAATTAAAATTAGTTAAAATGATAACAGAGGTATAATGCTTTAGTATTTTAAAAAGGCTAAAGGACTATTTCCCACATAAAGTATACTGATTTCTCAAGTTTCCTTTTGTTAACTTTGAAAATCATATTTATCGATTCACAAATGATTAAGCTTAACGGTTTCAAAAGCAAAATCATCATTTTATTTGTAATATTAAAAATAAACCTAAACTTGATTTTATTTTCTCTTCTAAAACCTAAAAAATAACAATTTCTCCCAATCCAAGTTTTCAAGAACAACATTTTCCCCCTAGGGTTTCTAAACTTTTAGATTAAATTTTCTAATGACAATCAGTAATCTCCAGGTGATGTCTCTTCTTTCCCGACGTCTCCTTCTTCCAGCCATGCAGTGTCTCCTCCTCTTCGGCGTCATCGTCAACAATGAAGACTCTTTGTCATTGACAAAAATGTCGTCTTCGTCTTTGGATGAAGAAGCCAAAAAGGAGGAGACATCATATGACCGGAAGGAAGAGACACCAAAGAGGAAGAGACATCTCATGAAGATCATCGGTCATCATCGAAAAATTTAATTTGAAAGTTTGGAAACTCTAGAAGGAAATATTGTTTTTGAAAACTTGAGTTAGAGAAAATTATTAGTTTTGAGAGTTTAAAATGAAAAAATAATATAACTAACGGGCATAATTAATTTTCAAAATTGATTAAAAAAACTTGAAAATTCCGCATACTTTATGGGGGAATAAGTCCTTCGGCTTTTTAAAAAGAAAGAACTACAATTTTTTATCCACAAACTATATCAAAAAGATAAGTTTCTATTTCCAAAGTTGAAAATTTCCCACATTCCCTCTAATTCTTTTAACCAACTTTAACTCTAAAAGGGCATTCAAGTATTTGAACTTATTATTTGTTTTCTAGTTTTTCATTTATCCTCTCATTGCAACTTCCTCGTCTTTCGTTACCCAAAAAAGAGACTTCCTCATCTTCCATTTTTTATTTCTCATCTCTCGTCTTCTTCTTTACAACCAACAGAGATACTCTCACCGACACCAAATTGTAGCATCCTCATCTACCCTTTTTTTCGTTTCTGTTCTCTTATGGCAAGTCCACAAGTTTCTTCATCTTCTTCGTCCCAACAAATACAAACTCTCTCATTGCCACGAAACGCAACTTCCTTATCTTGCCACCAAGACATCATTATCACGACCACCAACACCCAGCACGCACACATTACAACAACCATCACCAACTACTACCATCAACCCCACTCTTCCACCACCAGACTCACTGCCACGAACCACAAACACCCCCAACACACAACCAATTGAGGAAATAACTCCTATTTTGTTTTTGTTTGGCTTATTAGATGTGATTTCCATATTGTGTGCGGGTTAATTCTTGATGGGAAAAAGTGGGTGATGAGGATTGCTTAGTATCACACCACTCAAATGCGATTTTGGTTAGAGTTTCACTGGAATTGTGAGTTTCTAATCATAATTGCATTGGAATGTGTTATTCCGGCCAAATGGCATAATCCCAGTGTGATTTGGTAGAATTAAACCTAAAAAATTGGTCGGCAATGAAAGTCATGTTTTATTAACTAATAAAATTACATGAATTTATTTTAAGCATATAAATATGTATATATTTATATGTATTATTATATAATTAAATGATTTTAAATTTAAAATAAAATAATAATAACACACATAAATATATATACATTTATATATCTAAAATAAATATACATTATATTACTCTTTATAAACGTAATGAAAATACATATATAAAAATTTGGGGTCACAGTGACATTTAACTTTAATTGTCATTACAAAGTAATAAGTGTATTTTCCTTTTTTTCCTTGCTTTTGCTTCAAATATCAGAAGAATTTAATAACAGGATATGACAAAAGTTGCAAATTTTTCATTTCAACTTAAAAGGTGAAAACTTTTATTTTGACATAATTCGGTGGGAAATAGTTGTTCTGCCTTTCAAAAACCATTTTTTTCCATTAGTCAGCTGACATCTTAACCAGAATATTAACATTTATAAGTGTTCAAACGAATCTTTCTTCTATGTAAATTCAATAGAGATAGCAGGGAAGCATGGAAAAAAGTACCTCTTGAGATGCCACTCTGATCAGAGAAAGGAGAATCCATGTTGAACTGCAAGCTGAAATTAAAAAACAATCAGAATTTTTTAGTTGGGTTTGGCTCTTATACACTGAAATCTGAAAGACATGCAACTGAAGCCTAATTAAATTGATGATGATCCAATACTCCACCGTTTTCTGTTCTTCAGCTCTTTATAGCTTCTTCATATCTCCTTCGAATTCCTTTCCTTCTTGACCAAGGCTTGAGAAAATTATTTGTCTCCCCCACAACTTTGAAAAAGATTAGGCCAAAAGACTCATTCCCACCCAAGTTTTAGTCCACACCCAACTCTTACCCACGGGGTTTCAAAAATGCAAATACCCACCTATCCCTAAACTTCTGTTAGAATTATCAGTTAAATGTAAAGATAAAACTGTAATTTTAATAATATTATTAAAAACTATATACCTTTATCCTATTTTTTCCTCAAGTTTTGAAAATTAACAATTTTCTCCTTAGATCATAATTTTTTAGGTTTGAAAATGGCAATTTCACCCCACCCTGGGTTTTACATTTTCTGTATATTTTTATCCTTCAATCACCCCCTAAGTTTAGAATTCTATGTTTCACCCCTTGTACTTCACATTTTGCAGGGCTTGGACCAACCTTCTCCTTTGTCTCCAACCGACTGACCTTCTTCTTCATCTCTGATTGAATGTCCAACTTGAGATCGAGCTGACACCGATCAAAGCTTTTGGCTTAGAGATGGGTGGTTAGACACGTCAATCGAGCCAGGTCAAAAGGGGGTCCCGCCCAAAGCACAAAAAAAAAAGGCTCGACACGAGAAGACTTGGCTCGACAATGTAGTGTATCGGGCCAGACCCATAGGCCTATCAGATTGAGTTTAGGGCTTTAATATTAAGCCCATGACATAGCCTAGCCTGGCTCAACACTGTATAAAAAATAAAAAAAAAAATTTTCTTTTGCCTTGGAGAAGCAAAGCTTCTGGCACTTGGTAGAAATCCTTTTGCTTCTGCCTAGTGGAAGTCGTTGGCCTTTTCAACAGCTTCTACCAAGTTGCTTAATTTTTTTTATTTTTTAATTAATTTACTTTTTTCTATATAAACCATTCAATTTTTCTTCATTTTCACTTTTATTTACAAATCTATCAATCTCAATTATTTAATTATATTTTTAATCTCATTTCTCTCATCAACTCTCTTTCAAAAAATATATGAATCTGCAGATAATAATTCTTAGAGTTTATAATTTCATTTTATTTTAATTTTATCATTACAAAATATTACAAATGGATCCAATATCAAATGAATTCAATCTATTTGAATATAATTATTACAAAATATTAAATGTTATATAGTAAATGTATTTTATTTATTTTTTGTAATTTATATAGTATATAAATTAATTTATTTGTATTATGTTATCAATTTATAATATTTTTTATCATGTAACCACGGTATTCCTCCACCACAAGTGAGAGATTATAAATAAAATATTCATGATACTATCTTCAGTTTTAATAATTGAAAAATAATTTGTGTTAAAAAATTTTAATTAAATTTTTTTAAAATATTAATTAAATGATTCATCTTCGATTAGTTCTCCTCATGCTTCCAGTTGACAAATTGAAGGGAGGAAATGATTGTACCATCATCGACTATTGAAGGAGAGGTTGCTAATGACTCTAAATTGTTGAGATATATTGAGATATTGTTAAGATATGTTGAGATATTTATATAGATAGTGAATCATAGAGAATCATATAGATTAGGAATGCTATAATATCCTTCCTAAACTTAGATAGGAGTAGTTAATGGTCTTCCTAAATTAGCTATCCTAATCTCCTATATAATTATAATTCTATTGAATATGAAATATACAGAAAATTATATTTTCATGGTATCAGAGCCTAGAATAAGAATTTGAAATTTTTCGGCATTCTTTATTCAGTTTTCGGCGAATAAAAACCCCCTTTCCGGCTGTTTCTCCGATCACTGTGATTTCATCTTTTTTCGGTGATTGTGCTCACATTGGAAGGATCGAAATAGTCTCGCCATAAAACCCGTCGAAGTCCCATTGCCGTTATCCGCTGCACGCACCTACACGCGTGACTTGTCTTTTCAGTATTTTCCGTTACCGATCTCCTGTTCTGGCGACTGTGGAACGACACCACCCTCTCTATTGGACTCAAACGACATCGACAATTCTATCTATGGAAACTCCGCTGTCATCCGACGTCGGAATATCTCGCACGCACTAGCTGTTGTTCTTGCTCAGGCTATAATCTCTGAATTACAGAAAGCTCCGGTGATCCTCCTCCAACCATCCACGCACAGTTCTGTCACCGTACGCCGCTGTTATCGTCAGAAATTAGTTTCTGTCGGCCTTTCTCTTCTCTTCAGGCTGTGATTCTTCTACCGGCCTCATCTTCGGGAGCTTTTCAACGCTTCTTCTACCAGGTGGATTAAGTTTTCTATTTTATTCTGATTATTATGGCTATTGAAAGCTCCAAAGTAGGTACACCATTCTCTTTCACTTCCTTGCCTATAATTACAACTGAAAAATTGATTGGTAACAGTAATTATACTTCATGGCCTGCTTCTATTGAGTTATGGTGTTTGGGACAAGGAATCGAGGACCATTTAATCACTAAGGTTAAGGATGTTAAAACCGATAAGTCTAACTGGATTAGAATTGATGCTGTTTTGTGTAGTATGTTATGGAATACAATTGATATCCAACTTCAATAAATTTTTAAAGCATATCGGACATGTTTTGACCTATGGACTCAGGCTAAACTTCTCTATACTAATGACATCCAACCACTATATTCAGTGGTGTCTAATATGGTTAATTTAAAACACCCTGGGTTGAGCATGTCGGAGTTTCTTGGACGGATGACTTCCCTGAAAACTGAGTTTAATTCTCTCCTTCCTACCGATAAATCTGTTGCAGAAGACTTGGCACAGCGAGATAGATTCTTTATGGTATTAACTTTAGCTGCTCTCGGCCCGAACCTTGATAATGTTTGGGATCAAATTTTGGCTAGTGCAGTTATTCTATCACTTGATGAGGTTTTTGCTCGATTGCTCCGTGTGTCCTCTCCAAGTATTATAATAGGTTCCAACCTAGACTCATATGCACTTGCCTCCCAGACTCAACATAGAGAACGTACTGGTCGGGGGAATCAACCACGATGCAATTATTGCCATAAATGGGGTCATACTAGAGACAAATGCTATAAACTACATGGTCGTCCTCTTCGGGTTGCCAATGTTATTTAGATGGATGGTCCACACTCTTCTAATAATCAATCTCAACCATTATTAACTCTCACAGGTGCTGATTACGAAGAATATCTCAAGTATCAGGCATCGCAACAGTCCTCATCCAACATTGCTTCTAGTGCACATCCATGTCACTTAGTCGTATGCTTCACTCAGTCTTCTCCTTCTAGCCCTTGGGTTCTCGATTTTGGTGCTTCTGACCACATTCCTAGTAACCTTAATTTACTTTCTCATTGTACTAAATCTCAGTTTCTACCTGCTGTCATGTTAGCCAATGGTTCTGTAGCTCAAGCAATAACCTTAGGTCGAGCACTTCCTCTTCCTTCTTTACCTTTAAACTCTGTACTTTATATACCTAAATGCCCGTTTAATCTCATCTCTGTGAGTAAACTCACTCATTATTTAGACTGTGTCATTACCTTTACTAAAGATTCTTTTGTTATACAGGACCGCAGTACGAGACAGACGATTGGCACAAGACGTGAGTCACAGAGTCTCTACCGCTTACATCTACCATCTGAGTCTATAGCCTGTCCAGTTATTGAGTCTCCGATAGTTCTTCACAATCGCCTCGGATATTCTAGTATCTCCAAACTATAGAAGATGGTACCTAGTTTGTCTTCTTTATCATTTCTTCAATGTGAGTCGTGTCAGCTTGACAAACATACTAGAAAAATATTTCCCAAGCGAGTCAATAATCGAACTGCATCCCCTTTTGAGTTAGTTCATTCAGATGTTTGGGGTCCTAGTAGAGTCGCGTCTGTTTTAGGATTTAAATACTTTGTTACTTTTATTGACGATTATTCTCGTTGCACTTGGTTGTTTTTAATGAAAAATCGATCTGAGTTATTCTCTATTTTTGAGACTTTTTATGTTGAAATAAAAATACAATTTTCTACTACTATATGTATCCTTCATAGTGATAATGCTACTGAATATTTCTCTGCTCCTTTCACCAAGTTTATGTCTTCTCAAGGTATTTTACATCAGTCATCTTGTGTTTATACCCCTCAGCAAAATGGGGTTGCTAAACGTAAAAATCGACACCTCCTTGAAACTGCTCGTACCCTTCTTCTACACAATAATGTCCTCTCTCAATTTTGGGCTGATGCAGTCCTCACTGCTTGCTTTCTAATAAATCGAATGCTGTCTTCCATTTTACAGCATCAGATACCTCACTCTATTTTATATCCTGAACAACCTTTATATTCTCTTTCTCCTCTTATTTTTGGGTGTACTTGTTTTATTCATAACCTATCTCTTGGTCAGGACAAGTTAACCACTTGTGCTCTCAAGTGTTTTTTTTTGGGTACTCTCATCTTCAAAAAGGATATCGGTGTTATTCTCCTGAAACAAGTCGATATTATATTTCTAATGACGTTACCTTTTTTGAGTCTTCTCCTTATTTTTCTTCTCCAGGTGGTCCACCTATCATAGAAACTCTTCCATTGCCTTCTATTATCTACTTTCGTAATTCTCTGCCTGAGTTTGCTCCTCTAACTGAGGAGTCTCTTCAGCCAAGTACGGGTCCTATAGGTGAAGATGTTCATGAGGTAACTCCTGAGATTCTTGTGCCTCCTTTCCTGCACCAATCTCTTCCAGTACTGAGGTATTGTCTCCTGCTGATCAGTTTCCCATTGCCATTCGTAAAGGTATGCGTTCCACTCGTAATCCTCATTCTATTTATAATTTCCTTAGTTATCATCGCTTATCACCGCTATATTATGCATTTATGTCCACATTGTCCTCTATTTCTATTCCTAACAATATTCATGAGACCCTTTCTGACCCTGGATGACGACAAGCAATGCTGGATGAGATGTCTGCTTTACATGCCAATGGTACTTAGGATTTAGTTCCATTACCTTCTGGACACACCACTGTTGGTTATTGGTGGATCTATACTATTAAGATTGGTCCGGATGGCAAGGTTGATAGATTAAAAGCTCGGTTGGTTGCGAAAGGGTACACCCAAACATATGGCCTGGACTATTATGAAACATTCTCTCCAGTGGCTAAAATATCATCTATTCATCTGTTTCTCTCTATGGCTGCCATTAGGCATTGGCCTCTACATCAGTTGGATATCAAGAATGCTTTTCTACATGGTGAACTTCAAGAAGAGATTTATATGGAGCAACCACCTGGTTTTGTTGCTCAAGGGGAGTCTAGATTGGTTTGTAAACTCCGACGCTCTTTATATGGCTTAAAACAATCTCCCTGTGCTTGGTTTGGATGTTTTAGTACAGTAATTCATGAATTTGACATGAGTAGAAGCGAGTCTGATCATTCGGTGTTCTATAGACATACCTCACAAGGACAAAGTATCTATTTGGTTGTTTATGTGGATGATATTGTTATAACGGGAAATGATCAAGATGACATTATGCAATTAAAGCAACATCTGTTTAGACATTTTCAGACTAAAGATTTGGGGCCACTCAAGTATTTTCTCGGCATAGAAGTGGCACAATCTAAATCTGGAATTGTTATCTCACAAAGAAAGTATGCTTTGGATATTCTGAAAAAAACAAGGATGTTAGACTGTAAACCCATAAACTCTCCGATGGTTCCTAATACTAAACTCTTACCTAGACAGAGAGAGCCTCTTAATGATCTTGGGAGGTATCACAGATTAGTTGGTAAGCTCAATTATCTCACCATAACACGACCTGACATTTCATTTTCAGTTAGTATTGTTAGTCAGTTTCTTTAGTCGCCATGTACTCATCATTGGGATGCTGTTGTTCGGATTCTACGGTATATCAAAAGAGCACCAAAAAAAGGTCTACTCTATGAGAATAAGGGTCATACATAGATAGTTGGATATTCTAATGTTGATTGGGCAGACTCACCTTCAGATAGACGATCTACTTTTGGGTATTGTGTCTTAGTTAGAGGAAATCTTATATCGTGGAAAAGCAAGAAACAAGATGTTGTGGCTAGATCAAATGCCGAAGCTGAGTATCGTGCTATGGCATTAGTTACCTGTGAACTTGTTTGGTTGAAGTAGTTAATTCAAGAATTAAAGTTTGCAGATGTTCCACAAATGACATTATTTTGTGATAACTAGGTTGCTCTTCACATCTCTTCTAATCCAGTTTTTCATGAAAGGACAAAACATATAGAAATTGATTGTCACTTTGTTCGAGAGAAAGTTATATCTGGCATTATTGGCACAAGTCATGTCAATTCAAATGATCAATTTGCTGACATCCTGATAAAATCACTTCGAGGGCCACGAATTAATTATATTTGTAACAAGCTTGGTGCATATGATTTATATGCTCCAGCTTGAGGGGGAGTGTTGAGATATGTTGAGATATTTGTATATATAGTGAATCATAGAGAATCATATAGATTAAGAATGCTATAATATCCTTCCTAAACTTAGATAGGAGTAGTTAATGGTCTTCTTAAATTAGCTATCCTAATTTCCTATATAATTGTAATTCTATTGAATATGAAATATACAGAAAATTATATTTTCATAAATCAATAGAAATTGATTCAAATCATTCGCTCAATTTTGGTAGATTTCAACATGGTTTCCATGCTAGGAAGCCACCGGAGAGGGAGAGGATGATGACAGTTCAGATCTTAGGAAAAGAGGTCATCAAAGATGGAGGGATATGACATCTGAAAAAGAATAGCAAACCGAAAATGTATGGGCGATTGGAGAATTTTCGTAAAATTTGAGGGGCGGATGAAGAATGAAATTTTGAAATGTATGAACCTTAGAGCTAGGGAGAAAAATCATTTTTCAAACATGAAAAATATGAGTTTAAAGAGAAAATGATCTATTTTCAAAACTTGGGAGGGAAACTGGATAAAGTTATATGTATTATAATAATATTATTAAAATAATAGTTTAATTCTTACATTTAATTAAAAATTCTATCAAAAGTTTAGAAATAGGTGTATATTTAAATTTTTAAAATTTCATATAAAAGTGTTTGTGAATGAACGAAAACTTGGGTGGGAATAAGTCTTTTGGCGAGAGATCAAGACTTTGCAATTAATTCGGACCCATCTTATATTCTATCGCTGACGTCATAAAACTTGGGTGGGAATAAGTCATTTGGCCTTTGAAAAATCGGAACTTTATTGCACTGGTTTTAAAAACTTTAATCCTCTCAAATGCACTGGTTTAAGGGACAATTAATGTTGGCCAACAGGATTTGACCCGCTTTAATGCATTAATTGCTTCACATCAACGGTTGGAATTATTTTGACGAAAATCAACGGCTCAGGATAACGTTTGAATGTTTTAGCCAATAAAGTTGTAACATCTGAAGGTCTCTTTTGTCATTTAACACTGAAATTTGAAAAAGGTGGACGAATAAACAATTGTTTATTCGTTTGATGACAAATGATAAAATGCCACGTGTTCTGGATTTCATACGAAAACTGAAAAATGCAAAAGAAAGTCATTTGGCCTTTCATTTTTCCTTTCCATTGGCTTCTGGTAGCGTTTTGCTCTGAAACTTTTCATTCGTAAAAGTTGTGAAACAATCAGTGAGCTGTTTATGAAGATGGTTAAAACGGCAACGATACCTCCAATAATGCAGAAAAACGCCACTTATTTAGTCTAAAATGCAATTAACGTGATTAACCAATCATATCTAATGATTATAATAATTGGATAAACACTGCTTATTTACCTTGATAAAGGGTATTTTGATTTTTTTTTTTTGGAAAAAAGTTTAAAACGATCATTTAAATTGAAGGTATTTTGGTTATTTCATTAGTTAAGGGATAGAATTTATATTAACTAATGAAAGTTTAAAACAGTCATTTAAATCATATGTTAACAGAAACTATTTAATTTAACACTTGATAGGGGGGACAAAATCAGTAAAGGAATATTCAACAAAATTCAATCAGTTATCCTAGTATGCGCCCCAAATAGCTAGTATAGAAGTAGGGCGTATACACAAGTTCGTGTACGTGCTAGATTTGGGGATAGGCAACGATGTTATGACTGGGGTGCAACCACCCAAGAGTATGCCTTTGGTTCATTTTATCTATGTTATAAATGATAATTTTGAGGTTGAAAAATATTATTTTTCATTTGAGGTATCTATATGTGTGATTTTGTTTATGATAAAGGGTTGAGAAATATTTACAGTTTTACTAGTAATTTCATTCCACATTTTGATTACATTATTTGATGAATCATAAGTACAGTTATAGTTCGTTGAAAATCTCTTTTTTGATACGATACAATAGTGTATTATACTCTTACGTATGATTACATCATTTATTAAATTGACTGGTCAATAAAATTTAATAATTCATTATTTTTAATAAATTTATAATTACCCATTTGTTTTCAGTATGAATTGAAAAATATTTTATTTTTAATTTTTTAAATTTTAATTATATTTCAATAATGGTATTTTATTTTTAATTTATTCTTTAATTTTATTTCATTCATCTGCCAATGTTTTCTTAATCTTCTCTAGTCCTTCACAAACCATGTATTTGACTCAAATCAAATCAAAACACATCTGAACCATCAAGTACACCATATATTTGATTCTATTAAGTAATCCATCAATTCTAATCAAATCAAATCATGCGATAATCTATCATTTATTACTTATATTGAATTCGATTAGAATTTAATTAAGTAACTCAATAATTATTAATTGAATTCGAATTGAATTAAATTTGATACGATACAATGGTGTACTATACTTTTACGTATGACTATATCAATTATTGAATTCAATTAAGTAATTTTATATAAATTATTAATTAGGTAATTCAATATAAGTCTCGATTTGATTCGGTATAGTGCATCAATTCTATTAAGTAATCCATCAATTCTAGTTAAATCAAATCATGTGGTAATTTATCTTTTATTACTTACATTGAATTCGATTCGAATTTAATTAACTCAATAATTATTAATTGAATTCTAATTGAATTAAATTTGATACAATACAATTGTATACTATACTTTTACATATGACTATATCAATTATTGAATTCAATTAAATAGTTCTATATAAATTATTAATTAGGTAATTCAATATAAATCTTGATTTGATTTGGTACAGTGCATCAATTCTATTAAGTAATTCATCAATTCTAGTCAAATCAAATCATGTGGTAATCTCTCTTCTATTGCTTATATTGAATTCATTGGAATTTAATTAACTCAATAATTATTAATTGAATTCGAATTGAATTAAATTTGATACAATACAATAGTATACTATACTTTTACGTATGATTATATCAATTATTGAATTCGATTAAGTGATTCTGTATAAATTATTAATTAGGTTATTCAATATAAATCTCGATTTGATTTGGTAAAGTGCAATGTATGTATTGTATAATACGATACAATTAATAATATATATATAAATTCAAACCAAATCAAACTATAAACCATGTATTTAACTCAAATCAAATCCAAGCACATTTGAACTATCAAGTTGAGTCGAATCGAATCTAATCCATCAGTTCTAGTGAATTCAATTAAGTAATTCTATATAAATTATTAATTAGGTAATTCAATATAAATCTCGATTTGATTCGGCACAGTGTAATGTATATATTGTATAATATGATACAATTAATAATATATTTAATTATTTAATTGAATTTGAGTCTAATTAAATTTGGTGTGACACAATGTATGAATTCAAATTAAACAATAATTTGAATCAAATAAATTCGAGATTTATATTTAATTACTAAATTGGTAATTCATTTTAAAGTCTTCGATCCATATATGGTTGGTTAGGGTTTAAAGTCTTCGATCTAAAATCCAAATTGATATGATATAAATTTAAAAAATATTTTATTTTTAATTTTGTAAATTTTAATTATATTTTATATTATTTTTAAATTGAAAAATATTTTATAATATATAATATATTATTATATAATATAATATATATATTACAAATTAAAATATATATATATATATTATTTGTCTTCACATCTTCCACAGTTGCTTCACCTCCCGCTGCAAATTAAAAAAAAATATATTCCACGGTCGCTCCACCCTTCAGTCTCCTACAAATATTTCCACCATCACTTGTTCCCTTGTCTCTTTGCTGGCCTTCTTTCAGTTTCAACCTCCGCCTCTGTCGACTGCGTCCACCTTCTTGTTTGAGCGCCTTGTCGATTCAACTCTGTTCAGTCAACTTCGTCAGCTTAGGGCGGGAGATTTCCATGACATTTCAAGTAAGTATGAACAAAGATTCAAGGGTTTATAATTTTAGGTCTTTGCTATGTTAAAATTTATTTGTTTTCATATCTTGCACCGTCGCTTCACCCCTCAGTCTCCCACAAAATCATCCACCGTCACTCCTCCCTTTATTTAGAATTCAAGGGTTTATAATTTTAGGCCTTTGCTGTGTTAATTTATTTAGAATTCAAGGTTTTATAATTTTACTGGATTGATTTGTTGGATTTTTGGATGGATTTGTTGCTGGCTGTGTTGAAGGGTTGCTTTGTGTTGTTGGATTGCTGTTGTGTAGTTGATTTGTTTCTGACTGTGTCGAAGGGGTATTTTGTTTGCTGTGTTAACTTTTTTTTTTTTCTCAACTTTGGTATGTATTAGAGGATGGTTACTACTATTTTCTAAGGCTCACCCCCTTTGGTGTCCTGTTGGAATGGGAGGAGGGGCTTTTGGAAAATGCTTAATAAATTTTGATCAATTTGATGTATTGATTTCAAAATAACCCAAAAAATGTCATTCGAACATGAAGTTGGAGCAGTCAGAGTATCAATACATATTCAAAATAACTTAAAAATTATCACTAGAATGCACATCTTCAGTGACTATCTAAATGCATGTAAAGATAGGACTCAAGAGAGGCACAAAAATAAAAAAAAACAGACCCTGTAAACATAAAAACTTACAGTGAGCAGTCTTTAACACGACGACTCATATTCAACCCCATATTCAAATGCAAATATAGCCTCATTATCGCCCGAGTACCCTCTTTCATCAAGACCATCCTAAAACATTTCACTTCGCAACATCAAAATTGTTTGAAAAACTATCACTTAAATGTAATAAAAACAAAAAAAAAATTTAAAAAATACCCAGTCGGGACTCAGCCTAGCCTCAACATGTTGAACGGAAGTCCCGAAGTCACAGACTGCGGCCTTCAAATCATGAACTGCTATCTTAAGATTTTAAATGATACCAAAATTCGGCTGGATGACATTTTTTTGTTGTTGGCATTTAAAAAAAAAAGAGACGAATTGCTGCACCAACCAACACCGCGATGACAGCCCACAAGAGCAGTACTGTAATGACCATCAGTACCTCCATTTCCTGTAATGGCCTTGAGTGCGTTTGGAGTTGCAGAATGAAGGGGCGGGAGATAAAACGCGTTATAAGATGCAGAGGTGGAGGATTATTGGCAGGTGATAGAAATAATATATATTATATAATAAATAATAAATTTAAAAGGACAAAATGAGATTCATGAAGGATTATCGGCAGGTGGTAGAAATAAAATTAAAAAACTGTTTAAGCAATAGGTGGATGTCAAATCATCATGTGCAAGAAATAAGAGTAACATCTTTTATATATATTTTTGTTACTGCCTGAAAATTGTACATATACATTAAGTAATTTAACTCAAAGTTTGGAAACAAATCATTGCAAACCAACCTTAGCCACAGGGAGTTTGCAGACACAATTAGTCAGCAATTTCCTTTGTTCTCC
The DNA here is from genome assembly GCF_011075055.1 of Mangifera indica. Classification (NCBI taxonomy): domain Eukaryota; kingdom Viridiplantae; phylum Streptophyta; class Magnoliopsida; order Sapindales; family Anacardiaceae; genus Mangifera; species Mangifera indica. The sequence continues at coordinate 186,671 of NW_025401105.1, read as the reverse complement.
TTCGAGGAAAAGGAAGCTAACGAAGGGGAATTGTTACAAACTGAACAAATGAGTCAGAAGTGCAGGGGCATGGTGTTTAAAAGGAACATTATATGTAGTAGTCATTTGAATGTTTTAAAAGGGTGAAATAATATCGGCAGGACCAGGCCTTTGCAAATGTTTCATGAATTTTTTTTCTCAAACCCTCTGTAATTCTTGTTCTTAATTTAACTTCTCTACGATCTCCGTTCTTGTTCTTGAGTTTTAGTGGCGACACGCATCATTATGATTTTCTGCAAGTTGCTTCTCTTTGAGACATTTTAACAAAATGTGATGTGAGGCGGAATTTCAACTAATGTTCGCACATTTTACAACCAAGCTCAACATAAAGTGATTTTTTCAGTAACTGACAACCTCTGAAGTTACCACTGTTACGATTTCTGTACCTGAAACTGCGATTTTCGCCATCATTTTGAATCAACCCACCGAATTTTGTCCTCCCCGAAAATTTTTTTGTTAAAAGAAAGCTTCTAAATTCAAATTGAAGGAGTCCAATGAACCGAAAACGAAACTTTAGAGACAATCGGTGCTGTTAGGAGCTAATTTCAAACCAACAGGAAAGGTATTTGAGGTAACCAGTTAATACCTCCATGAGCAATTTGATGTAAAGGTGGTCTTTCAACTCTGAGGACAAGTTAGGGAAATGTTAAGCATGTACATACAACATTAAAGGAATTCTTTCTAAGGATTCGACGATTTCCCATTCGGCCCAACGACTTTAATTTTCATATTAGGAAAAATAATCTTAAAGACTAGGAAAGTTGAGTTAGTCTTTTATTAGGATTCATAGGGAAATTGGGGCTATATAAACCCCGCAAAATTAAGTATAGAGGCAACTAATCAAATTTCTAGGAATAAAATTGCTAGATCTGAGTGATACATACTGTGTTTCTATGGAGGGTTTTACCGTTTACAGTACAGAAAGGGCAGCACCAGTGCCATTCTTTCCGGATGATATCATACAGCAAATCCTTCTCAAACTACCCACAAAATCTCTCTTGCGATTCAAGTGTGTTTGCAAATCTTGGCGTGACTTAATCTCAACACACGAATTTGCCATAAAACATCTCACTGAAACATCTGAAAGGTTTCGCAGATTTGGAGTCTTCGAATCAGAAAAATTAAGGGAAGGTCGTATTTCTCTATACAGTCTTGCCGCTCAAACCTCATCGCGTGCTGAAGAAGCAGAAGAAGAAACAATTTTTCTTCCTTTATGGGGAAAAGATTGTTATCTGGCTCCTGCAGCTAATGAATACATTATCAACAGATTCATCCACACAAGGGTACTGGGGTCCTGTAATGGTATATTATTGATACGATTGGAAAATGTTGAGGAATCCAGTGGACACCCAAGGACATTCCTGCTATGGAATCCAACAATTAGGGAATTCAAGATGATTCCGCCATGCTATTTCAAAAGTTCTTTATGTTCTCTGGTTTCGGGGCTTGGTTACAATTCATCTATTGATAATTACAAAGTGGTAGTAGTATTTTCTGAAAGAAATAGTGATTTGGCTTGTGGTTATGTTTATAATCTCAAGACAAATTCATGGAAACGACTTAAAAATTTTTACTTCCCTTACAAGAACGCTAGGCAAGTTAACAATTTTGGAAATCTTTTCTTATCCGATGAAACCTGTTTAGGCTATCTACCTGAGGAAACAGGCTATTTACTTGAGGAAACAGGAACGACAATAGTGAATGGAGCTCCACATTGGGTAACATTGAGTTCAAGCAGAGGTGGGGTTAATAAAATCATTTACTTTGATTTAGAAGAGGAGAAGTTCAAGGAGTTTCTATCTCCTCCTGCTTCTGCCGGCACTTTCAAGACTTATTTGAGTATTTATGAAGATTGCCTTTGTGAAACTCGACTTCGACGGGAAAAAGGTTTTATTGAATATATGTTTGAGGTTTGGATTATGAAGGAATATGGAGTGAAAGAATCATGGATTAAATTGTTGAACTTGCCATTTGATTTGAGGTTTTCTTTAATGAGTGACATAAGGCCATTGTTTGTTTCAAAGAATGGTGATGAAGTGGTCATGGTTACAGATTGGAGTGACATGATTTCATTCAACACTAGAACAGGAGAAGTGAAGAAAGTTTCAATGCGTGTTGATAGGGGTCATGTGGTAGGTTCTTATGAGGAGAGTCTTGTTTCACTAAAGCAATTCAGTATGTCATGCTCAGAAGATGGTAAATACTAATATTTCTTACTCTATTATTATTATTATTGTGGGGTTTTATTGGTATGCAATAGCTAGACATGCAGAGTTCTATATTTTAGAGATGCCTCAAATGTTGGAACTCATGGGTTTGATCCAAGTTATTCTGGAAATAAATTTCTTATTATTGCTTTCAACTAGAGCACTAAAAACAATCTGGGTGTTTAAGCATATCTTGTTGGTTCTGAATTTCTTTCTGCGAGCACGGGGAAACCGGAGTTGCTAGATCTGTTTTTCAGCAGCAACTTCAGATGTCACCTGCAAAAGTTAGCCAAATTTTTACCAAGCCAATGTTGTTAGTTAACGGATGATTCATATAGAAACACAACACAAGACCAGTATCAATACCAATTATATGATCCGACAAACAGATTCTCAAGGTGCATCATGAGATTATTATGTTGAGAAATGTTCTGTAATCTTATCTAGAGAATCATAAAACTTAATTATCATCATGATTCTTCAAACTTGTAAATGTAAAGGACAGACTATGCAAACAGACATAAACTCCTCTATATAATGTCATAAGGTATTATCTCAGACAATCATATTAATTGCATTGACAGGTACCAGATGGTCTAAAAACTTAAGAATTGTAGGTAAAGAATGCATTTGGATGAATTTCCTTTTTAAGAGAAATTTTAAATTGGCAAACAGTTTTGATCCAATAACCAATATGAACTGCAATAAAAGTTGCTTACCCAGACTTTGAAAGGGAAGCGAAGAGTTCATACTTCTACCCCAAAGAAAACACTCACATCCACATGTTTATACTATGACAAAAGTTAAACACCATGATTGATATACTTTCATATCATGCCTTGTAGCTGCCAAAACACCTCCATTGTATCAAATTGAACAATAAAAAGATCCAGGTAAGGTCCTACTAAAATAGTTGGTTAAGAAGTTTGCTTGACGATACTGTGTTGCTTGAGATTTATCTACCATAAGTTTCATGACAATTTGTAAACATAGGTAGGTGATAAAATTAGTTGCATTCAGTTTTTTCTTCAAATCTAATGAAGCTAAGTGAAGTATGCAGTTGTTGGATTTTTTTGATATGTTGAAGATGTGCTTGGGTGCTTTGAAACAAAGCGAATATAAGTTTGTTTTTGTTGTTTAATATACTGACAAACTTCCTTATCCATTTTGAGTTGTTTTAGTTTGTATTTGGTTAGAATGTAACCAGTGTAGCTTGGAGTTGTTAGTAGGTAAGCTTTTGGTTACTTTTGGTTTGTTTTGTAAGAAATTATATGGTTTAGCTTAATTTGAACTGCTATGTATATGTTTTAAGTAAAATAGGATGTAAATAGGATGTACATATAAATGTTTTATTGATGCAATGAAAAGCAGGATGATCATCACAACTATCAGAACTTTCTTCTCTCTTCTCTGCTTTTCCTGTTTTTTCTTTCCATTTCTCTATCTTTGCATATAATCTTCCCACTCAAAAAACCAACAAAATCTTCACACCAAACATATAAAAATGCAAATTTTTTATTTCAAAACTTACTCTATATAGTAATAGAAATGTATAATGAATAGCATTTTTGAATAATTGCTGAATTGTATTGCACCTAATTCCCTTTTCACTGAAGTGATCAATAATTGCTGAAGTAGAGTGTATAAGGGCATCAGGCTCAGCATCTTCAAAGTCTTAATTGCAAGCTAATCGGATACTGCACATAACAAAATGAGGCAGATTTTGAATGCCAGGTTCAAAATCTGAAACTCCCAAAAAAGAATGCAATACTAAATCTGCTGTGAACTTGATGAAACTAGAAATAACAAGCAATAATACAAACAACAGAAAGCTTCAGATTTGCCAGTGACACAAAAAGAAGTCTTCCTGTACGCAAGACAACATACTGCGGGACAAGACATCACTGATACAAAAACAAGGCTTTCCCATATGACAAGCAACTGCAACATCACACCAATGATAGGGACTAGGGAGAATATATAAATAGATTAAACAGTTTAATTTGAAGGAGGTGGAGAGAAGAATGGCAATGGAATAGAGGGAATCGTAGTTGGAATTGAAGGTATGCTTGGCAATGGTGGGAGAGTGAGCTTTGGGACAGAAGGAATGGTGGGCAAAGCCGTAGGAAGTGGTGGCAAAGTGGGGTTTGGAAAAGATGGTTGTGCGGTCGTTGGCAGTGTAGGCACCGAAGGCAAAGGCGGCAATGCGGACGGTTTAGGCAAATTTGGCAAAGTGGGTAACGGTGGCAATTGCAGTAGACGGCGAGATGCTAACCCAACATCCATGGAAGAAAATATTGTCAAAGCAACAAAGAAAGCTGAGATCAAACACTTGTTGCTCGAAGCCATTGTTAGATGTCGTGTGGGATTAATATTCTTAAATGGCTATTGCTATTGAGTTTTGAGTGGTGAAAACAACAAGTAATGTTGGGTTTTTATAGCTAGCAAATCCACAGGTTGCAGGCAGGGTGTCAATCAAGTTGATGAACTGGCCATCAATACATGTGTATGGTTGAGAAAATTTTGCATGGTTTTTTCTGAGCTGATTGTTAGTTCACCGTCTCCTAGCTACATTACAGATTTATTTAATCAAGTCAAAATTCACACAGCCGGGTGGATTACTGTGTAAACCCTTAATTTGCTCCGTGAGTTTAGGAAGATTAACTTTTGGTATTACATCTCAAGTTTCAATGCAATAATTGAAATCATCAACTCATATCTATGCGAGTTGCGAAATTGATCACCTACCTTCCAAACCTCTTGTTCTTGGTGTTATGTGTCCTTACAGGAAAACCATTGTAGTATGACATGCTCTTGCTTTTACATTAAGTAATTGGACCGAATTGCAGGACTGGAACGTTATCAACAAATGGTAAAAGTACCTACTTATTAACCAAACTGGATAGTAGAATTTACACTGTTTATTAATTTCAAACGAATAACATCATTATAAAATTTAATGATTTTATCTCTGTAAACCAGGTTGGTTAGGATAATACAAGTCAAACTTACAAAAAGGACAATTCCATACACAGAGAATAGCTCTATTCTCATAATCTCCAACCTAAAGAGAGATGAGGTGGTGCTGCTTCTATCACTTTTCGAACTAAAACTCAGAATTTCACCATCTAAACAAAACAGAAAGGTAAGTCAAATTGAGATACCAGTACATACAAATATACAGATGGTAATTATATGACCAAACTTTTGACTCAGAAGAACTAATTTATTAAAAAGAAATAAAAAAGATTTCTGTTTAAAATCTTTTTTCTTTTCGCAGAAAATATTACATACAAATATACAGATGGTAATATTTGGATCAATTGTTGGACTACGGTAGTACAGTAGCTACTTACATCTTTGCATAATAAACAAAGAATAATCTGTTATGGAAAATCGTATAAATTGAAAAGTGAGGCTTTTGCCTTCTCAAGAAGAAATCAGATTCCAAAATGTTTCCTATGTTTGAGTTTACATTTTACGTTTGAGATTTGAGTTTTGTACAAAGCTACATTGAGTAATCCAGATTGCTGAGATTCTTCTTTGAGTTTGATAACTTCTTTCATTGATTCCACTGTGGTTTCTGTGATAAATTGCAGGCCTAGAGATGTTTGAGGCATGTTTGCTTAAGACCTAATTTCTATTGTAAAGAGAGAAAGTGTGAAAAGGAGAAGATATATTAGCCTTACACTCCTCTTTACACTCCTCTTTACAATATATAGAGAGAGTATATGAGAAAGTATATAGATAACCAATGCGAGACAAAAGTTTAAAAGTTTAATACTCTCCCTTAAGCTAGTGCATGCACAAATCAATCACATCCAACTTGTTATGCATATTATGAAATATCTTAAGACTTAAAGTTTTAGCAAAAATATCAGTAATTTACGCAAAGAAACGTGTAAAAGAAGTACATAGTTTATTGTTCATCACAATTTCCTGTAAAAGGTTTGACATTCACTATTAATGAATTTTATTAAAATAATACTTATTTTTCTTTAATACTTCTTGTAATAAGGATAATTAAGTCAAAATAAGATTTTTTTTTTTTTTTTTGTGATTACACATATATTATGTTATAACCTCCCCAAAGTAATAAAATTAGGTTTGTCCCAACAGTATGACCATAGAGTGGTTTTACCATATAAGGTAATCTAAGGTTAAAGAACATTTTTCCACTCAAGACTTGCCCTGTTAATTTTCAACCCCATGAAGTTTGACAAAGACGTTTTTCCACCCATCACCTAGTTCTTTTAATAAGATTTGTTAATTGGCATCGTATGGACACTTAAAAGACGAAAATACTATTTATTGACTTTGTAATGTTTACTGAAGCTGAGTAAAAACTTCAACCGTAAAACTTTATCAAATATATTTTCGACCCAATTTATATGAATTTTAGAATTAATAACTATAAAATTAAATTAAAAATTAAAAAACTTACTAACAACATTCGTTACTAGAGAACTAATCAAATGCAAACCGAATTAGATTCGAGATGGTGAAATCGGGATAGATCATAGTTGGTATAGTGCGATTTTAGTAGCATTTTGGTAGGTTGCCTTATAGCACAACAAATAAATCATCTAACAATAAATTTAAATACAGTATTACCTGTATATAGATTAAAACTTTTTTTTACTTAGGTTTTGCGTGGGGTTTATTTACAATTATATCAAATTTTATTTGTATTCAACAATATCTAAATTTTAGGAATTTGTATGAAAGATCAAAGGCTAATATTCGAGTGATTAACATCTTCTCACCCAAGATTTTTAAACTAGAAATAATTTTTTATCTCAAAACCCTAACACTATTAGCCAAAAAGAGCTCTAAAACAAGTGCATAAATTTTAATTAGTATGTTACCAATAATTGTTTCATTTTGTTATAATTTAACATAGTACCCCTAATTAAGTGTAATTAACATATTGAACATATAACTTCTTTAACAAATCTAAAAACAAAACTCTAGCTTTAGTACAATCACACACACAACATAACCCACTTTAAAACTTCTCCGCAAAAGTTCCCTCAAGTATCTTCTATCTTCATTATGCTCAACCAAGTTATGTTGTATAACAATCTTCGTTCTTGCTTAATGGAGCAACGGGGTGACTTATCATATATTTAAAAGTTGACAACTTTGAGAACATGATCATCTAAAACTCCTTCTATGATGTCGTTAATACTAGGTGGTATCCATTAGATTTTACTACAAACACCATGACGATTGTAAAAGTTGAGCCCAAAAAAGGTGTTGAGCTTGAGTGGGAGCCAATAACTTTAAATTACATTATTGAGAGTATTCATAAGAAGGAAAATAATATTAAGGGGGACATTACAAAGAGTGAGGAAAAGTTTGCGAGGGAAGTTCATGATAGAGATACAAGTCTTGATTAAGAATGGCTCCAACTCTGAACGTATGAAACAGCTTGAAGAAGTGGTTTGGCTTATGATAGAGTCGTTTATAGGATCCATGGTCCAAGGGCATTGCTAAATTTTTTGCACCGGGGTGGTTCTAATGAGTTGAAGATAAGTTCTTAATTGCTGGTTTACAGGTTCGTGGTGGCGATTGTGGCAAGGTTATGCGTGTTAACTGTATTGCTGGAGTTTCACGACTATTGGATTAGAGGCTAGGTGGTGCAGCGAGTTGTGATTTTGGAAGTTGATGAGTTTCCCTTGGCTGGCACCACACTAATAGATCTAGAAGAAGTTGATTCAAAATCAAAGAGGTGGGTCACAATTAGACAAGGTGCGTTGTCAACCACAATAATGCTTGGGTTTGGTGAACCTAGTGGGAAAAGGAAGAGATCAAGCCAGACACAAGGGTGACATAAAGGAGGAGTAGGGACGAGGGCTGTGATGATGAAAATGATTTCATGAAGATGAGGACAGACTGACCATTGAAAATGGTTGGACTTTTGAGCTTGGATGGTGAGGCAAGGAATAAAAAAATGAAAAAAAGAAAGAAAGAAAGAAAATTAAAAAAAAAAAAGAAATCTTTTTCATTTTTGGTATATTAAATTTGGGAAATGAATATGACAATTATACTCTTTTATAAGTCAAGTAGTATGAAAAAGATTATGTTTTGGGTGGAATATTATGATCTATATACTCAAGAGGTAAAAAAGTATTTTTAGATAGAATATTAGATGGGAAGGTGTTAATCATTGCTAATATTTAAATAAGGTGTATATAATTTAATTTGACGAGATGAATTTAATTTAATGTAAAGTTTAGAAAGAGATTTTGTTAGGAATGTGCAACAACCGATGAAGTCTTCTTGAAGGATTCAAAAATCTCCCATCTGGTCCAAGGACTATATTGTCATATTCTAGGAAAATCACATTGAGAGTGTTATATTCAATTCAATAATTATATTTAAGCCATTTAGTATTATGTAATTAAAAAAGTTGGGTTAGTCTTCTATTATTATTCTACAATCAGGATTCAATAGGAATTTGAAATTCATGTTATGGGGTTATATAAAACTTGCAAAATTAATGAGGGCGGCTAATAAAATACAAAAAAAAAAAAAAAAAAGGACACCATTCTCTTCTTTCTTAGTCTTCTTGGAAGTAAACAATTTGTACTCTCGTTCTTTTTTCAGGATGTGTTCTCTTCCATGACCGCAAGAGAAGGTGATGGTTCTTCAGTGGATATGGGCTCTCAGCGTGCGAATACATATGGTGAAAGTTCTTGTCAAACATTTCAATAAGAAGTGCTTCATTTTGATGGTATAGAGCTTGTAGGGGGGTAATTCAACGCGTCACTGAAGCTGTGTGATCATCTCTACCTTTCACATGGATGGTTTGAACAAACTTCAGTCTCAGTGTTTGTCAGGAATATATTAGCGTATAAATGTAAAGATCAAAACTCATATTATATAAAATCAATTAACTTATATTTAGATTCAATCCACCACACGTATATATCACTCACTTTACTTACTTTTATTGTATGTGAGACTTTTATCTTTTTTGGTCTCCAACACCTTCCCTTAAGTACAATTACCATAAGCTGTTAGGTTAGCCATTTGGCCGAGTCCATTATGGGTGTGTTGTTACTTGTATATAGTAATACTTTAGGACATTAGGCTCGCCTTCTGGCTCAAGCTTTGATACTATGTTAGAAATATATTGGGTTTATAAGTGTGGAGATCGAAATTCATATTACATAAAATCAATTAACTTATGTTAAGGTCCAATCCACCACAATTATATATAACAGTCTAAAGGATTCCTAGATACAAATGACAATGAACCCATCCAAAAACGGACTCAGCCAAACGACGTGCCTAACAGCTTATGATGATTGTACTTGAGGGAGGGTGTTGGAGACTAAATTCTCATATATAATAAATATAATATTAGTGAGCAGTATATAAGTGTGAAAGATTGGATTTTAACACAGGTCAATTGGTTTTTTGTAGAGTTTCGATCTTCATACTTATAAACCTAATATATTTTCTACTTTATAGGCTTTTCTTCGGGAGATCACCATGGTCAAACCCCTCAATTCAGAGAACTTCAAGTTGCAACACAAATTTTCACCACCAAGAACATATTGAGGAAGCGAGGTTCTTTAACTCGGTAGATTTTGGCTTCAACAGATTAATTTCTCATTGACTGAAGTTCAATATTTATACAGATGATGGTTGCAACAATATAACTGATCCTATCACATGTTTAAATATATAACAAGACTTTGAATTAAAATCACAATCTAAATCTTACTACTTAATAATAAAATAAAATATTTAAATACAAATAAAAATAACATAAGTAATTACAATTATATAAAGATGTAACTATATACAATTTGTAAAAATTTCAACTGTTGTTGATATTGACTTTCAACATTTTTATAATTTATCTTTATCAAATTCTATTAAAATAATATTTCTCCAAAACATTCATTTGGGTCATGCCGGATACTTTCTGTGAAACCTAAAACTATCCAATTTAATTTTGAGTTGTATCGGTTGACCTGAAATAAATTTCGTGTTAGAAAAACTTAACTATACATAATTTTTTTGGTGTCATGTCATGTCGGCTTAATAGGTTATGTTGAAAATTGTCAACTATAACAAAAACTGTTTAACTCAATTACAATGTTAACAAAAACAATAAAATTATATACACAATTTTATGTATAAACGATGACATGTCATTATGTGATTGAATATTAGTTTATTTTTAATTTTCAACTATCCAATTATATATTAATATATTACTGTTTATATACAAAATTATGCACAAAAATTATACATATAGCATTCCTCTAACAGAAAATGCAACTTATAAATAGAAAACGCTTGGTCAACTTGGTCAACATCTCAAATGTCGTCAATTGGTCAACTTCTACACAACATCTCTCCTTAAGCCAAAGTCCATCGCCCTCTGGGGCTCTTCTTTAACATCTTCACAAGATCGCAAATTAAACGTTGCTCATCCAAATGCTACAACAACATCACGACTAAAATAATCTATAGCTATATCATCAATAATACATTGCATAACAAAGTTCAACACATTTTGTTAGAAGACATGTTTAGGACTGCTGATGTGGAATCATAAATATTGTTTAGTTGAATGTTTCAAATTATTCCTGTTTTTGTGTTGGTTTTTTTTTATTCATGTTCTTAATCATGGCGTAATCTTATGGCCATGACTTTAGTGGGTTGTTATTAATTCATGTTTTTGATCATGGTGTAATCTTATGACCATGACTTTAGTGGGTTGTTATTAATTCAGCTTTAAATTATAATGTTTCTGAAGTTAATAAAATGAAGTTTTTCTTTGCTTCAAATACATTGCTCTCAATTTTAATAGTAACACTGTTTTCTTTTCTCTTTCAAAATTACAACACATTTATAACTTCTCCACAAAACTACTCATGATCAAAATTTAACCGCAGCTCTACATCAGCAAAATTTCCCATCCCAAATACTAATACGACATTGCAACTACAATGATACTCTGCAGTTATATCATCAATAATACACCACTGCGTAACAGACTTCAACACACTACTGCATAACAAACTCTAATATAGAAGACTTAATGCTTCTCTATCTCAGATGAATTGTCCCTGAAAGTTTCAAGACCACAAAGATTCAAAACTATAAACCTCAAGGATAAGGTTGTGCTATAAAGAAAGGGAAATGTTAGGCATGTACAAGAACAAAGGAAGTCTTTTTCAAGGATTTGACAACTTCCCATTTGGTCAAGTACTATAATTGTTAGATTAGGAAAATAATACTGGTGTAGTTATATTAATTTAAGTCACTAATTATAGTTAAATAATTTACTATAACGTAATTAGGAAACTTGGGTTAGTCTTTTCTTAATATAGTAACATTATGACTTAGGAAATTGGGATCCTTTCAAAACTAAGAAAATAATTATACTACTCCCATACAGAGTAGATTAAATTAGGAATCCTAATCGTAGTTGATTATGATTAGTTAGAATTAGGGAAAAGGACTATTTCCCACCTAAATTTTAGGTCATTCTCAAACCTACATCCACAGAAGATGAAAAACCCCAACTCCCACCCATGACCAAACTGCTGTCCAAAATTTTAGTTAGAGACAGAAGAAAAATCATCATTTTACCTATAAACTTTAAAACTTTAAAATTTTATCATTTCCCCTTCTAGGTTTTAAAAACTAACACCTCAACCCATCCTCAAAGTTTGAAAAGTTTAAATTTCACCCCTAGGGTTTGTTTCTTTCTCTGACGACCACCGATGGCCTATGCATTCCACCAATCTCCCGTTTCTGGCTACAAAGGACGACGAAGGACTAACCTTCGTCGCCCAGATCTGGACGACGAAGTGTCATCTAGATCTGGAAGAACAAACAAAGAAAGATATTTTGTCATCGTGTTTGGACGAGCAACGAGTGATGAAGGACGATGAAACATCATCCTTAGTCGTCTGGGTGGTGCGACGAAGAGACATCTCTGTCTCTTTGTCACATCATGCGACGAGAAGATGAAAATCTCTTTATTGCACCATCGTCATCGTACTAAGAGAAGAAAGAGGTCAGAGACGACGTTGAAAGATGAAGTTGAAGAATAGAGATGAAAATGCTATTTTTAAAAGTTATAGGGGGCACTGAGTTTTGAAAAATATGGAAACCCTAGGTTTGGGGGCGAAAATGTTACTTTTTAAAGTTTGAAAACTTTAAGTAAAGGTAAAATGTTAGTTTCTAAAACCTGGGGAGGCGAGGAATAATAAACTTTATAACTTTTTAATATATACAGTAAAATAACTATTTTACCCCTCCCTTTAACAGAAAAAATTATCAGAAGTTTGACTATAGGTGGGAGTTGGGGTTTTTCATTTCAAGTGGGTATAGGTTGAGAATGGCCTAAAATTTGAGTGGGACATAGTGCTTTTCCCGTCAGAATTATATACGGGAGAGAATATGAAGGTCTTTACAATTTCCAGTAGACAAAAGATGGAAGCGCCAATGCCATTCTTTTCGCATGATATTATAGAGGAAATCATTCTCAAACTACCCACAAAATCTCTCTTGCGATTCAAGTGTGTTTTCAAATCTTGGCGTGACATAATCTTGACTCACAAGTTTGCCATAAATCATCTCACTGAAACATCTAAAAAGTTCCATAGAGTTGGAGTTATAGAAAACACATCTCATTGTATTTTTCTATGCAGTCCTGCCGCTCAAGGTACATCGCATGCTGAAGAAGCAAAACAAGAAACAATTTTTCTTCCTTCAACGGGAGAAGACTGTTATCTCATTCCAGCAGCCAACAAATTCGATTTTATTTGGATATGGCCTTACTGTACCAACAGAATCATCGATGCCATTGTATCGGGGTCCTATAATGGTTTGTTACTAATACAATTAAAAAATGCTGAGAGATCCAAAAGGATCTCCTGGACATTCCTACTATGGAATCCAACAATTAGGGAATTCAAGATGATTCCAGGATGCTATTTTATAAGTTCTTTTAGGTCTCTGGTTTTGGGGCTTGGTTACAATTCATCTATTGATAATTACAATGTGGTAGTGGTTTTTTTTGAAAGAAAGAGTGATTCAGTATGTGGTTATATATATAATCTCAGGATAAACTGATAATTATAAGAAAGACAACTATTTTGGGTTATAAAGAATATTGATCTGAATCTCTCTCTCTCTTGTATACATTGTACCCTTTAAATATATACAATAAGAAACTATACATAGAAAGTAAAACAGAAAAAATAGGAAAGTTACATGATTGTAGGGATTATTGATATGTTATAATTTGTGCAAAGATCAGGGTTGTATTATAGCCTAAATAAGTTGTAATACAGTTGTAGTACAGCTTACACCTCCCCTCAAATTGATGCTAGGTGTCAACAACCATCAATTTGTCAACGAGATACATGTGTCGAGCAGATGTCATAGATTTGGTTAACAAATCTACAATTTGATCTTGAGAAGGCACGTGATGAAGTTGAAGAGTTTGGTCTTGCACAAGTTCACGGATGTAATGGTAATCAACCTCAATATGTTTTGTACGTTCATGGTGAACAGGATTAGTGGCTATGCGAATAGCACTAATGTTATCAGCATAAAGAGAAGTCGGTTGATTAGATGAAACACCAAAATCCAAAAGAAGTCGACGAAGCCAAACAATTTCTGAACTAGCTAATGACATAGAGCGATATTCTGTTTCAGTGAAAGATTTAGCAACCCGGTCTTGCTTTTTGCACTTCCATGAAATAAGCGTTGACCCCAAGAAGACACACCAACCAGTAGTAAAACGACGTGTGTCAAGACACCCAGCATAATCAGCATCAGCAAATGCCACTAGTTCAAGAGAATAAGTGGAAGGAAAAAATAGACTGCGTCCCAAAATATCTTTAAGGTACCGAATGATTCAATGAAGGGCTAAGAGATATAACTTACGAGGTTCAGAAACAAAGTGACTCACCACTTGGACAACATATGAAATGTCAAGTCGAGTGATTGTAAGATATATGAGGCTGCCAACAAGACATCTGTATAAAGAAGGATTAGGCAATGGTGGACCAACATCATTGGTTAATTTCAAATTGAATTCCATTGGGGTAGCACAAGATTGGTTATCAGGAAGATTGACCAATTTGATTAAATCTATAGTATACTTTTGTTAACTGAAAGATACCCCGTCTTCTGATTGAGAGACTTCCAAACCCAAAAAATAAGTCAATTTCCCAAGATATGTCATATGGAAGGAGGATTGAAGAAAATGTTTGAGCTTGTTGATACCTTTCTGATCATCACCTGTAATAACCATATCATCGACATATACTAGCAATGCAATGATACCATTAAAGGAATGAGAAATGAATAATGAGTGATCATTAGAGCTTTTTCGAAAGTCAACTTGTTTAATTATAGATGAAAATTTCTCAAACCATGCATGAGGGGCTTATTTGAGTCCATAAAAAGACTTGCGAAGTTTACACACCAAATTTGGATTAGAGATTGGGTATCCTGGTGGAGGCTTCATGTACACAGTTTCGTGTAAATCGCCATGCAAGAAAGCATTTTTGACATCCATCTGATGCAAAGGCCATATTTTAGCAGATGCAATAGCTAATAGAGTTCTAATTATGGTCATCTTCGCAACTGGAGAGAACGTCTCTTCATAATCAATACCGTACTCTTGTGTGTAGCCTTGAGCTACTAATCTGGCTTTATACCTATCAAGAGAACCATCAGGTTTGAGTTTAATAGTATAGATCCATTTACTACCAATTAAAGAGACATCAGGTGGTGCGGGAACTAAGTCCCAAGTATGGTTTGTCTCAAGAGCTAAAATTTCATCTTCCATGGCACTCTTCCAACATGCATTATCTGTTGCTTGCTTATAGGTAGATGGTATGGAAATGGATTCAATAGTACTAAGATAAGCAATAGAAGGACCATACCATTTCGGAGAGTAACCATACCGATCTAGAGGCTGTCCAAAATTAGAATGGGTTGAGCGACGTGGTTGGTTAGAGGAATGAGATGGTATGGCTGATGATTGCAAAGATTGTAGACCTTCGAAATTGTGATTAGGTTAAGGCATTTGCGGTATATTCACTGATGAACCTGAAAAATCAGTTTCTAAACCATTCGTAGAATTATTATCAGAAAATGAAAGCAGAAAAGAAATGGAGTTATCAAGAGATAAGGGAGGAGTCACAACAGAAGAGGAAAAATAATACAAATTCTAAAAAAATATGACATGGCGAGAAATGCGCATTCTTTTTGCTTGAAAATCATAACAAAGATATCCTTTATGCTTGTCACTATAACCAAGAAATACACATTTCGCTGCTTTAGGAGATAATTTTGTGCGTTCATTTAGAGGCAGAAGGACAAAACAAACACAACCAAAGACTCTAAGATAAGAGTACCTAGGGGGTTTCTTAAACAGATAAAACCAAGGTGTGTTATGTTTAAGCACAAGGGTAGGTTGTTGATTGATAAGAAAAACAGTTGTATGAATAGCTTCTACCCAAAAACTATGTGGAACATGAGATTCAAGAAGGAGAGTACGAGCAATTTCAACGATATGATGATTCTTCCTTTCAACAACACTATTCTGTTGTGGGGTATAGGGACACAAGAATTGATGCAAAATTCCTTTTTCTTGAAAAAAATTGGTAAGTTGAGAAGAACAAAATTCTCCGCCAAAATCAGAGCGGAAAATCTTAATGGTTTTGCCAAATTGTGTCTCAACCATATTGATAAAGGCTTTTGCAATATTGGTAAGATCAGATTTAGCACGCAAAAAGAATACCTAAGTAAACCGTGTGTAATGATCTATGAACAAGACAAAATATATATATCCTAACCTAGACAAAGATGGTGACGGACCCTATAAATCAGCATGTATTAAATCGAAAGAAGCTTCTACATTAGAAGAACTAGGAGCAAAGTGTAACTTTGCAGCCTTGTGATATGAGTGGGAAGTCTTGAAGAAAATGAATAGGTAAATCGAAACAGTGAAGAAACGATGTCGTTTATAAAAATGAAAAGAATGCCACTATATAATGTTGGCTAATTGTACAGACTGAGAATAATTGGAAAATACAATCAACTTTGCTTTCTGTTTTTCTCTCTGTGTATTCTTGGTTCTCTCTAATTCCTCTCTTCTTTCTTGATTGTGAATTTCTTCCTTCTGGTTTTTCCTTCTTTCTCCATCGTCTATTCTTTAATTAGTTCAGTCCATATCAATTGGTATCAGAGCAATGATCCTCCGCCATGGTTGAAGAAACAGACCAAGAGTTTGAGCAAGAAATGTTACAGTATGTACGTGAGGCATTGCAAGAATCAGAGACACATTTTCAGAGGTTGCTAATAGAGTCCTTTGATGAGATCAACAACTTGATTAGAGGTTTGAGTCTGCTACAAATTGAAAATTTTGAACAGAAATTTAACCTAGCGGAAGCAAACGCAGAAAAAGTTACTGAAAATCTTGAACATAAAATTGAGTTAACTAAAGAGGAAACTGTTATGGAATATCTGAAAGATAGGGTTGACACAGAAGAAGTTGCTGAAAATCTTAAACATAAAATTGAGTTAATTGAAGAGGAAACTGTCATGGAATATCTGGAAGATAGGGTTCAACTGCCAGAGATGAAAACGCCTACGGAAATTGTCGTGGCAACGAATTATGGTTATTTACAGGTACCAATACATGGTTTTGTTGTTCTTGCTTTAGTGTCAGTTTTTGTGGAAGATTCAGCTAGGCAAGATGAATTGGAGACAAATACGGAACATGTATCAATCCAAGAGAGCGAGTATGTGGTGCATAATCGTGATAACTCATTGAGACAGCGAAATATGTGAGGTAGTTCAGTGAGAGTAAAGGTAAAGAAAAAGAAAAAAAAAGTGTTAATGCTGGAATAGTTAATATTGTCCAAAATCAAGGAGTGATGTTTGCCATCCAAGGGTGGAAAGACTTTTTGTATAGTGAATGTCCCATCAGCTTTGAAGAGTTTTCTATTGTGAATAAGGTAAAGGCGCGGCAACTAACTGAGCGTGACTTGAATACTACTGCATCTGAGGGTGTTTACTACTATTTCCATCAAATATTCAAAAATAAACTTGGAGAAACCTACGTGGTGGCTTAAAGAGATTTCACCTCTTGGAACTCTTCCTTAAGGACAAGGAAGCTTGAGTAGGGGGAATTGATACGAGTGGGAAGTCTTGAAGAAAATGAATGGGTAAATCGAAACAGTGAAGAAACGATGTCGTTTATAAAAATAAAAAGAATGCCACTATATAATGTTGGCTAATTGTACAGACTGAGAATAATTGGAAAATACAATCAACTTTGCTCTCTGTTTTTCTCTCTGTGTATTCTTGGTTCTCTCTAATTCCTCTCTTCTTTCTTGATTGCGAATTTCTTCCTTCTGGTTTTTCCTTCTTTCTCCATCGTTTCTTCTTTAATTAGTTCATTCCACATCACCTTGCCAAGAGAACAACTTTCACAATCTAATTTTAAAAAATCAAAATTAATATTTAACTGAACAGGAAGAACTTTGGACTTAAACATGTTTTTGAGTTTACTTGCATGAGGGTGTCCAAGGCATCGATGCCAAAGGCACCACTTTTTATTAGCAATCAAAACATTATTTGGAGAAGAAACAAAACAGCAAAATAGAAGAGAAGACTGATTATCCTTATGATTGTGAGAGGTTGGATCATTCAGGTTCAAGTGAAACAATCGTCCTTACTTATGCCCCTTCCCGATCACCTTCCCAGTTTGAAGGTTCTGTATAGAACAACTAGAAGATGAAGAATTAATTGAACAATTTTGATCAACCAATTGACCAACAAAAATTAAATTCATAGCTAAATTTGGGACATAAAAAGAGTGAGAAAGAGGAAGAGATTTGTTTAAAGAAAGTGTTCCAATCCCTTTGATAGGTAGTTTTTCTCCATTAGCAGTAATAACAAAATTATTTGGTGGATATGGTTGAAGTTTTGAAAAATGACGTGTATGGTTGGACATGTGATTAAAGGCTGCAGAGTCAAGGAACCAAAGAGCTAATTAGTTTGTTTTACTTGATGAACCAGCAGTAGAGAAAGCAGATGAAATGACACCTGGTAGGACAGTTTGTATGGTAGTTTGATTCATCTGTTGTATGGTCACTTGCGTAAGAGTGAAGGTCACACTGTTTGAGCCACCAGTATTTTGTTCTTGACTGAAACTAGAAGCAAGAAATGCAGGTTGGTTTTGTTTATTTCTTTACAACAGTCGACATTCAACGATCACATACCCTTTCTTTTTACAATAATTGTATTCATTCCTCTTCTTGCAATGGGACTGCATATGTCCAATACCATTGCAAAATCAACATTGGGTTTTACTATAATCTCCATTGGATTGTTTCATTTGGGGCCTGCCACAAGAAGCTAAAAAAACAGCATCAATATAATTAGTTTTAGCATCCAAATCAGCCTGAGTCCGTAGTCGAGTTTCCTCTCGAAAAAGTTCTCCTAATACCGAATCAATATCAGTTAATCCTTGATTAATTATATTGGCTCTAGCATTTTCAAATTCAGGTCTGAGTTTCATAAGAAGTTGAAGCACTCTACTCTTATCTCTTTCTTTCTTTAGTTCTTGAAAAGCAGAATCCTCAACAATACTTAAGGATATCATATCTAACTCAGTCCATAATCCCAACAATTCAGAGTAAAATGTTTTTATGTCCCTGTCATCTTGATTGAGTTTAGCTATCATATATTCAATTTCAAATTGTCTAGCCTGGTTTGTTTGAGAATACACTTTCTTAAGGTGAGCCCAAATCTTACTAGCAGTACTAAAAGATCTCAAATCCAAAGCAATTTCTTTCTCAATAGAATTCAATATCCAAGTAATGATTTTAGCATTATTTGTTTTCCATTTAGCCTTTTCTTTATCATCAGTTGGTTCACGCAATGACCCATCTAGAATTCCAGATAATTATTTTCCTTCTATAAAGATTCGAAAATGAAATTCCCAAATAGGATAATTTTTCCCATTAAACTTAACAGATATGGAGTCAAATTTTTCACAATCTATGGAGTTACAAGAGATATAAATTACACTTGGAAATTATTGAATGTCGAAGACAAGGTTAGTTTATATCGAACAATAGGGCAGTACAGGCAAGGAATTGCTTGTGATAGTTGAAGCACCAAAACAAAATAATTTTCAAAGCAGAAGAGAAATTTGAATTACCATAGCTCTGATACCATGATAATTATAAGAAAGACAACTATTTTGGGTTATAAAGAATATTAATCTGAATCTCTCTCTCTCTTGTATACATTGTACCCTTTAAATATATTCAACAAGAAACTATACATAGAAAGTAAAACAGAAAAATTAGGAAAGTTACATGATTGTAGGGATTATTGATATGCTATAATTTGTGCAAAGATCAGGGTTGTATTATAGCCTAAATAAGTTGTAATACAGTTGTAGTACAACTTACACAAACACTAGTGAATGGAGCTCCACATTGGGCAGTGTTAAGCTTAAACAGTGGTGGGGTTAATAAAATAATTTATTTTGATTTAGTAGAGGAGAAATTCAAGGGGTTTCTATCTCCTCCTCCTTCTACCGGCACTATCATGATTGAGTATTTATGAAAGACGCCTTCGTGAAAATCGACTTTGAAAGGAAGAAAATTATGCTGAATATACATTAGAGAGTTGGATGATGGAGGAATATAGGGAGAAAGAATCATGGATTAATTTGATGAATTTGTCAGTGGCTCCAACGTTATGGGATGTCAGTGACATGACCCATTTGGTTGCCTCAAAGAATGGTGATGAAGTGGTTATTGTTACATGTTGTAATAACATGATTTCATTCAACCCTAGAACAAGAGTAGTGAAAGATACTTTGTTCTATCAAGAAAAAATGAAGTTTTGTTGTTTGGTATTCCGGGTGATTTGGTAACTCCTTATACGGAGAGCCTTGTTTCACCAAATCGATTCAGTATGACATGCTAAGAAGATGGTACACACTAATATTTGGACTATATTATTATGTTATTGTTTGTTTCTATGCAAAAGAAAAAATATATATCTTGGTATGCAATAGCTAGACATCTAGAGTTTTAAATTTTAGAGATGCCTCAAATGTTGGAACTCATGGGTTCGAGCTAAGTTGTTCTGAAAATAAATTTCTTACTATTACTTACAGCTAATTCTCAGGGCGCTTTATGTGATTATAATGTTTATTCTCAAATGCTTGAATTTCATTAGTAATTCTGCTCTACATTTAAACAAAGTTGACTTAATTACTTGACATAGAAGATTAAGCCATCCATGTACTCAAGCTATAATAGATGTTTTCAAAACTAAGATATTTAGTTGTGTCAGCATAAAGTGTCATTTTGTGTTGAATGTCAACTTGGTAAAACATTACAAGCATTATGTTCGCCTTATATTTTTAGGATTTCTTGAAGATCCCATTTAGAGACAAAATTTGAAGTGAAAGATAGTTCATATAATTTCACAAACAATTTAGAGAGATCAAATAGGTCAGCATTGTCATATTTACAAGATCAGCGAATAAGCTTTAGACACTCTACCCACATATACACCAGCATAATGGTAAGGTTAAGAGAAAGCATATGCATATTGTTTTAAGAAGCCTAGTTTTTCTTTCTCAAGTTGGTATGCCACTCACCTATTGATGGACAACTTTTAAAACAACCACCATTCTTATTAACAAAACATCATCATCACTTTTAGGCCACATCTCACGATATCATAAACAACCTGATTTCCTCTTTCTCTTGTATTGGCATTACTTGTGTGAAAGGGGGGTTTTCGAGTCTTTGTGTTTGGTCCTTCAACCATTACTTGAGGTATACCCCTTGTACTCTGAATTTCACCATTGGAGAATTAATAACTATAAAATTAAATTGAAAATTAAAGTTACTGATAACATTCGCCATAGTAGAACTAATCAAGAAAAAACCTAATCAACTTCGAGATGGTGCAATCAAGATATATCATAAGGCTACCTAATAGCACAACAAATAAATCATCCAACAGTAAATTTAAACACACTATTACATGTATATAGTTTATTACATGTATACAGTTTATAACTTTTTTTTACTGGGGTTTTGGGTAGGGTTTCTTTACAATTATATCAAGTTTTGTTTATACTCAACGTTAAGTGAATTTTAGGAATTTGTATGAAAGATCAAAGGCTAGCATTCGAGTGATTAACATTTTCAAACCAAAAATTTTTAACCTAGAAATAATATTTTGCCCGTTGAATACACAAATTAAACTTTCTATCTCAAAACCTAACACCATTAACAGAAAAGAGCTCTAAAACCGGTGTATAAATTGTAATTATTATATTACCAATGATTGTTTCGTTTTTTTTATAATTTATCATATTACCCCTAATTAAGTGTAATTAACATATTGACCATATTACTTATACAACAAATCAACAAACAAACCTCCGACTTTAATATAATCACACACATACACACATAACCCACTTTAAAACTTCTCCACACAAATTCCTCTCAAATATTTTCTATCTTCATTATGCTCAACCAAGTTATGTTCTATAACAATCTTAGTTATTGCTTAATGAAGCAATGGGGTGACTTATCATTTAAAGGTTGTCAACTTTGAGAACATGATGATATATAACTCATTTTGTAATGTTGTTAATTCTATATGGTATCCATTAGATTTTACTACAAACACCATGAAGATTGTAAAAGTTGAGCTGAAAAAAGATGTTGAGTTGAGTGGGAGCCAGTAACTTTAAATTACATTATTGAAAGTATTCATAAGAAGGAAAATAATATTAAGGGGGACATTACAAGGAGTGAGGCATGTTGAGCAAGAGTGGTGATAATAAAACAATATTTTTATTAATTACAACAATTACAAATTGTACAAAACCACACTTACACAAAAACTTACACCACCAATTCACATAACACAAACTTAACACTCACAACTCACCTACTCACTTAGCAATAACTCACAACACACTCTTTTATTTTGTTACATTCACTACATCTTAATTTTTGCACACACAATCGACTTAAACATTTCTTCATGCTTCTAGAGTGGCAGCAACATGCAAGGAAAATTTTGGAGCTTCAGATGGTGGAAACAATTGCAAGTTGCAATGGGAGGCAGTGTAGAAAATTCTAGAGAAAGAGAGAGGTAGTGCCCTCTTTTAACACTCCCTTCACTACCTACTCTCATGCATCATCGATTTTACGATCATGCCAAGTTATCTTGGAAATTCTTCAAACTTCACAATGCCAAGTCCTTTAGTAATGCAACTCTTAAGTTGTACCAATATTTTAGTAATAGCATGAACAACTTCTCAAGTGAACCTTTCAACTTCTACAATGTTTAGTTTTTTACCAATCATGCTTTCATCTTTGAAATATCGATATGATACCTCTATGTCATATCTATCTAATTTTCTTGAGTATATATACATGACCCACCATAATAAACCTCATAATAAGTAGTTTTTTTAATGATATAACATTTTTGGATCTCTAAAACAATTGTGGTCATTATCCAAACAATAAAGTTGGAAATACTCAAAATTATCTATCTTTGTTGCTTGTGTCTACCATTAGAATTTTTCATGCAAACATTTGATTTCCCATTGGTTGATATCATCCCTTTGTATTGGAACTTAATCTCTAAAGTTAGTCTTCTGAACATATCTTGCTACACATCCCAATCAAGGAATATATCATTAACTTTAAAACCCCTCTCACCTCTTCCAAAGCCATTAGTGATAGCTAGAGTTGGAAGTATGGAAAAGGTGGTAGCCAATTCATTGAGTTAGAAACTATCACATGTACATTAACCAAAGTATCACGATGACAAACATGGCGTTAATGTTAACCACTCTACCTAAATTCACCACTAGGATCCCCATTCACTTTATTCCACTTATTTGTATCTTTGTACTCATGATCTTCAACAACAATATCATTTATTTCCTCACCTCAATTAAAAACAACCAAATGTAGAACATTATCCTTCCATCCACGTAACCAATCCTCAGTGGTCGACAACAACACTAAGCCAATTGCATCCCTAAGATCATTGAAACTAATATCAACATTTACATTACACTTTGCCTTTTCATCTCGTCTGAGTTCATAGCCACCCTTTTCTGAATCATATTATAGATGTGAAACTTCAACATTAATTGAAAATGAAGAACAATATTGTTCCATTTTAAATTCAGTAAAAAGTCCAACAATCTGTTGTACTTCAAAACATTTCTCTTGAAATGATCCTCTTCTTATCTTACGAGTAACTGTCATATAAAAAGAGGCCACTTATGTCATCTTCTTCATAAGGACAACAATAGAGCAAACATCGCCATCATTATGAAATTTGCACAGCATCCCATTAATTGAGTTTTTTCAAGCTTCATGTTTATGTGGATACATTTTAGACTTATATATATGCCAAAACAGAAGCTCAATAACTCCAACAAGCCTTGGTATGTCATATCATGTTGGATTATCACCATTTTGTATTTTTCACAAATATACATCTTGATGTTGTCATTCATGGAGATCCATTGCCCTTCGTATGCAACCAAAACTTCAAATTCTGACATTTGTTCAATCTTGCAAGGGTAAAAATTAAATTAAATATGTAAGCACAGGACTAAGGAAGATATACAAAAAAATATTAAAAATCATAATGAACAATATCATTTTATTCCTTTATGGATAATATCATACAAAACCCTATCTATAAAATATTAACTTTTATCAGTAAAAATATTATTTTACCCCTATAATGTAAAATAGCATATAATTCCCAATTCATATAATGTAAACTCAAGTTAGTCCAGTAGGTATGAATTCACCTATTAAAATAAATCACACCTTCCTATCTTACCTGACTAGTTAATATGATTTCAATCACAATTTACTTTAAAATCCTATTAATCATTGATAAAGACCATAAAAAAGAAACCAAATATACAATTAAAAATCTGGATTTGGAGAAGTATCTTGTTTGATTTCGTATTTTTTAAGTGAAAATTTGATAATAAATCTGTTGGAAGTGGGAGTTAGACAGATGATGACAGGTTTGTTATTATTTAAAATGCTTGACTATATCCCTATAACCTTTATAATATTGACCAAAATCATTTAGACCCCCCAAATAAAGTTACTTTAATTTATTGTCCGCAATTCTTTTCTTTGGGTTTATAATGCCATATTATATTAAAGTTAAAATAACCTTTTAAACTATTTATAAATGGGAAATTTAGATACAAGGGCTATGCACAACATACAAAATAAAGTGAAAATTAGACATGCTAGAAATAAATTATATTTTTGACCATCAAAAGTATTGAACTAATAAGAATAATACTATGTACATTTAGTTTGGAGTTCCTAATTGGGTACTTAAATGGCGTATCGCCATATAATTTAATGTTATTTTATCTTTTATTTAAAATTATCTAATCACGTGACAACATATCAACTAAGTACCCAATTCGATATTCGAAATTAAATGCGTATAATTTTATTGAGGTAATAATCCAAATATTGTTTAATGAATTGTGTACACCAGTTCTTTTGAAAGCCTCTAAACTTTGGAAATTTTGTATACCAACACCTATGATTCCACTTCCAATAAGATCTAAGGGAGTCCCTCTTTGCTTTAGTAAGATTTTGGGAACATCTCATCTTTCACGTTTGGAGTAGCCAAATCTAATTTTGAGATTACCTTCCCAGAGAAATTAATCCAAGAGAAAGGAGAACAATATGCCTTCCAGCTTCATGCAAAGAATCCAATCCATTGAATGAATTTTTTGAGCAGGTCATTAATACCCCAAGGTATTCATTTACAGATTCAGGAAGCACATTGAGCAGGATCATCCGAATCATATTCTGACAACAAATTACCGTCTGACTCCAGTTCAGAACTGTATCCTATGCCACTGAGTCGATCATTACATATAAGCTCTTGATCAGCATCCGTCTTTTTCTTGTATAATCCCCTACTCTTGTCCAAAAATCCTTTAATCATCAGGGTCTTATATTTTTCCCGGATTTCTACAAGGGGGTGTTTTTGCAAGAGTTGTTGATGATCATAGGCTTCCCTAAGAACAATTGTCTGAGTATCACCCTTCTTAGAAATGTAAAAAATGCCTGGATGGCGCTCAAACACCTTGGTGAATTTCTGAGGCAGAGACAATGGCTTGCGAAGATTGCTTACATTGTTGCGCTCTGTTTTCTTTTGTATAGTGAGGTGTAGGAGCTCATGAAATACTCCAACTATTCTCTTTTCAGACACATCAGTTCGTGGATCCAAATGAGAGGCATCAGTGTAAGGTGAAGTATAAGGCAGCATCTGCCATTTTTCTAGCCACTTCATGCACTTCCTCTTTAACCCAAAACCCCTTGTAAATCTAACTGGAAATGCCAAGCGATTATTATCTGTTTCCTTTTGTTGTAAAACACTGTTCTTTTGCAATTGTGATACAGCAAGGTGATCATCCCAGAATAGAAGTTTCAAGCCAAGACGATCATCAGGGAGATGGACCATAGATAACAAACCAGGATGATTTGGAACCGCAGAATGCTGGTAATCATAGGGCAAACCCATATCCCATTTCAGCTGGTCAATGGTTTGTAAAGGTAGTGTTTTATCTTTAGTGAGCATGAGTAGTTTGCAGAGCCTTTCAAGAATATCCTTCTGACTCTGCTGAATAACATTAAGCTCTTCCTCATGAAGATCGACAGCTTCAGGAGTCAATCCAAAGGCAGGGACACGAGTACCTCCACTATCAAGAACAGGTGACTCGTGAAAAATAGTAGGGTATTTCCGTATAAAAGTAGATAGCTTAAGATCCTGAGGTAAATTAAGTTGACCACGGTGCCTGGAGAGGTGGTAAATAGGGACAAAGTGGTGTGAAACAGAGGAAATTACAGAAACAAGGATGCAGGCTGCTCTAAGATCCCTCTCACCAGCCACAACAGCATCCAATGACTTATCCTTCACCCATTTCAGCTTCACATTCACCAGACCAAACTTTTGCTGGTAATTAACTCCTCTCTGGCATTCACACAGAAATCTAGACGATGCAGTTCTGCCAAAAAAACCTTTGAACCATCTCATTGTTCTGAAGAAAGAATCAACAATTAACCCAATCCAAGTCCACGATTGAGTGTTCTCTAGCAGCAAGTAGTAGCCATTTTAAGTAGCAATAAGCAACTATACAGTTCAAAACAGAATGCAATAAGATTAGTTATCTCCAGCTTAAGAAAACATAACTCAAATAACCCAAAAACAAAAGCAAACATAACTCAGGAGTCAACAAATCAAATGGAATAACACCGGAAAAAACAAAAGAAATTAAATTGAAAAAAATAAATAACTCATAGACCCTTCTAAGGATTATGATTTCCCGTAAGTTGCTTCTCTTTCAAACATTTTAACAAACATGTGATGTGACGTGCAATTTCAACTAACACTAGAGCGTTTTCAAGAATTTCCTTTAAAGTGATTTTATCAGTAGCTCTTGAAGAATTTCAAATAACCCAAAAACTGGAAAACTATAAAGATAACACAGTGCAGATTTTTGTACCTGAAACTGCGATTTTGGCCGTCATTTTGAAGCAGCCCCCCGAATTTTGTTCTCCCGAAAATTCAAATTTAAGGAGTCCAACGAACCGAAAACTAAAATTTAGAGACAATCGGTGATAGTAGGAACTACTTTCAAACCAACAAGAAAGATATTGAAGACTGCGAGTTACAAGACAAGCAGAGAGAAGAACGGCGCCGTGGCTGTTTGAACGATGCCCTCTTCATATTTTGAGTTATTATTCTTACCCGGCGCTTTAACTTATAGTAAATTACATTTCCCTGAGGATGGATTCCAACTGAGCCGGTTCAATCTTGAAAGTCAAATCAATTTAATTTGATTCAATTGAATACGAAACAAACTTAAATCAAAAGAATTCCCTTGATTTTTTAAAATTAAATTGAACTCAAATTAAAAAATATTCAATTCGATATGAACCAAATTTATTAGAATTCACTATTTAAATTAGAGGTTTTGTCAATAATAAACCTGTGTAACAATAAAAGAAGTGTTTCTTAGGAGCCGGCAATTTCCCAATTACTCCCAGGACTATGATTGTCATATTAGGAAAACAATCTTAAGAGAGCTTTTAGGTTATGTAATCAGGAAAGTTGAGTTAGCCTTTTGTTGGGATTCACTGGGAAATTGGGGCTATACAAACCCTGGAAAATTCAATAAAGAGGTAGCTTATAATATTTCTAGGAATAGAATTGCTAGATTTCAGTGATACATAGTGTGTTTCTACGGAGGGTTTTACAATTGCAAGTCCACAGAATAAGATGGAAGTGCCAATGCTATTCTTTCCGCATGATATTATAGAGCAAACCCTTTTCAAACTGCCCACAAAATCTCTCTTGCGGTTCAAGTGTGTTCGCAAATCTTGGCCTGACTTAATCTCAACTCGCAAGTTTGCTATAAAACATCTCACTGAAACATCTGAAAGGTTCCGCAGATTTGGAGTCTTCAAATCAGGAAACTTAAGGGAAGGTTGCATTTCTGTATACAGTCTTGCTGCTCAAGCCGCATCGCATACTGAAGAAGCTGAAGAAGAGACAATTTGTCTTCCCTTATGGGGAGAAGATTGTTGTCTGGCTCCTGCAGCTAATGAATGCATTATCAACAGATTCGTCTACACAAGGGTATTGGGGTCTTGTAATGGTATATTATTGATACGATTGGAAAATGTTGAGGAATCCAGTGGGAACCCAAGGACATTCTTGCTATGGAATCCAACAATTAGGGAATTCAAGATGATTCCACCATGCTAAAGTTCTCTGGTTTCGGGGCTTGGTTACGATTCATCTACTGATAATTACAAAGTGGTAGTGGTTTTTTATGAAAAAGAGAGTGATTTGGTATGTGGTTATGTTTATAATCTCAAGACAAATTCATGGAAACGACTTCAAAATTTTTACTTCCCTCACAAGCATGGGAGGCAATTTGACTTTGATAACCATATAGATTTTTACTTGACCTGATGAAAGAGCAACAACACTTGTGACTGGAGCTCCAGATTGGGTAACATATAGCTTAATCGAAGGTGGGGTTAATAAAATCATTTAATTCGATTTAGAAGAGGAGAAATTCAAGGAGTTTCTATCTCCTCTTCTTTCCGCTGGCACTCTCAAGACTTATTTAAGTAATTATGAAGATTGCCTTTGTGAAATTCAACTTCGACGGGAAAAACGTATTATTGATTATACGTTAGAGGTTTGGATTATGAAGGAATATGGGGTGAATGATTCACGGATTAAATTGTTGAACTTGCCATTTGATTTGAGGTTTTCTTTAATGAGTGACATAAGACCATTGGTTGTTTTAAAGAATGGTGATGAAGTGGTCATGGTTACAGATTGGAGTGACATGATTTCATTCAACACTAAAACCGGAGAAGTGAAGGAAGTTTCCTTGCGTGCTGATAGCGTTGATGTGGTAGCTTCTTATAAGGAGAGTCTTGTTTCACCAAATCAATTCTGCTCAGAACATGGTAAATACTAATATTCTTTACTCTATCATTATGCTCTTGCTTGTTTCTATGCCAAAGAAAAAAAAATCTAGGGTTTTATTGGTATGCAATAGCTAGACATCTAGAGTTTTATGTTTTAGAGTTGCCTCAAATTTGGAACTCATGGGTTTGATCCATGTTATTCTGAAAATAAATTTCCTTATTATAAATTACAACAATAAGACTAAAAAAAATCTGGGTCTTTAAACATATCTTGTTGAGTTCTCAATTTCTTTCGGCGGGCACGCGGAAACAGGAGTTGCTGGATTTGCTTTTCAGCAGCAACTTCAGATGTCACCTGCAAAAATGGTTACAATAATCATTAATCAATCAATTAATGCAAACTAAACCGATGCTCTAGTCCGTTTAGAAACACAAGACCAGTATCGATACGACTATCTGAATATTTCAGCAAGCAGAATAAACCCATCAATATAATGTCACCAGGTATCATCTCAGACAATCAGATTAAATGCATTGATAGGTATTAGATGGTCTAAAAACTCAAGAATGCATTTGGATGAATTTCGTTTTTGAGAGAAATATTAAAATGGTAAGCAGTTTTGATTGAATAATATCAAGTGCAATAAAAGTGGCTTGGTAAGCAGTTTTGATTGAATAATATCAAGTGCAATAAAAGTGGCTTACCCGGACTTTAAAAGGGAAGCGATGAGTTCGTACTTCTACCCCAGAGAAAACTCTGACATCCATACCGAGACTATCAACTCCAATCAACTTTGCTCTCTACAGAAGCAAATCAATTGATCAGACCTTCGCAAAGGTCAAATGAATTTAGAAATATTTCCCATAAAACAAAGAATTAAGAAATGTTAAATATAATGAAATCTTCAGCTAATGTGTTATCTGAGGCTATACAAAAGTTACAGGAGGTGGAAGATACTAAGCAAAAACCTCACTTTTACAGCAAATACAAACTATTGTTTCATTTACATCACAAAAGTTAAACACCATGCTGGATATACTTTTATAACATGCCTTGTAGCTGCCAAAACACATCCATTGTATCAAATTGAACAATAAAAAAGCTCTAGGTTCAGCTGGATTTGAGCTAAGCTTGTTCAAGCTTAAAAATGAGCTTAACTCAAATAATTTCAAAACAAGCATGGCTTAAGCAAACTCGAGCTCAAGGTTGAGAGTTAAGTATTTTCGAGGTTGAGGGTTGTTAGGTTTGTCAAACATATAAATATGCCGATTTTTTATTTCGAAACTAACTCTATATAGTAATAGAAATATATAATGAATAGCATTTTTATAAAAGGTTCGTTTTCTAGGACCATAACAGTGTTAAAAATACAAATTGCTAGTTGAGACAAGTATCGTAAAAAACATATCTAATCAAGTGCACACGTAAAGCTTGACAAATATAAGATAAGAAAATCAGAACATATAGGTTAAAATCTTTTTACCTCAACATTAAAACCTTTCTTTTTACAAAGCGCTTTAAGAGCAACATTGCACCTAATTCCCTTTTCACTGAAGTGATCAATAATTGCTGAAGTAGAGTGTACAAGGGCATCAGGCTCAGCGTCCTGAAAGTCTTGCAAACTAATTGGATACTGCACATAACAAAATGATGCAAATTTTGAATGCCAGGTTCAAAATCTAGTACATGAAAACCATTGTAGCATCACATGAACTTATTTTAACATTTAAGTAATTGGACCAAATTGCAGGACCTGAATGTTATAAACAATTCGCAAAGGTACCTGCTTATCAACCAAGCTGGATAGTAGAATTTACACTGTTTCTTAATTTCAAACAAATAACATCACTGCAAAATTTAATTTTTGTATCTCTATAAACCAGGTTGGTTAAATACAAGTCAAACTTACAAAAACAACAATAGGGAGTGTTTATACGTGCCTGAATTCCATACACAGAGAACAGCTCTATTCTCATAATCTCCAACCTGTAAAGAGTTGAGGTAGTGTTGCTTCTATCACTTTTCGAACTAAAACCCATAATTTCACCATCTAAACAAAACAGCAAGCTAAGTCAAATCGAGATTCCACCATATATGTATTTATATGACCAAACTTTTGACTTGGAAAAACTCATTTATTAAAGAAATAAAAAAGATTTCTGTCCAAAATCTTTTTCCTTTCACAGAAAAATATTAAATACAAATATACACATGATAAAATTTGGATCAATTGTTTGACTACTGTAATACAATAGCTACTTAATCTTTGCATAATAAAAAAAATATATTAATCTGACTCGACTTCTTTTTTAATCAATAATAAAAAAACAGGCTCATAGCAATAGGACTGAAAAGATGCAAAAGGACCTTCACTGATTCAGAATGTCAGAAAACAGGAATGCCTGAATGAGACACATCATTGCTTATGTGGCCAAGACTACATTAGAACACTGAAGAATATTGCCACTTCAATGATTCCAGAAGACATAGCATACTTACAGTTAACAATTGAGAAACATCCTAGACCACCCATTGGATGGTTATGAATTTATACCCACCAAGCTATGACTTTCATTCTAAAATTATCTACCTGATCTAATAATCCCCACAGATCCTATCATCATTATCACTGCAAGATCAATTCATTTGATGATTAAATAACCTAATCATTGAAAAAAAAGAGGATACCTTTCCAGTCTGAGTAGTCACCATCATTATCTTCACAGTGAAATTGCCTTCTTACATAAGTTTCTTCATCAGCAAAAGCTGGTCTGAGATATCCCACAATAGAAACACCATTTGAAGGCTGATCCATTTTTCTACAATATTCCATATTAACAGCCTACATGAAAGTAAAAACATCATAAACCATCTCAGCAGGCTGCATATTTACTTACTAAGCTATATATTTGAAAAACTCAGTATAAACTTTAGACACATTAACTACTAGCATGCTAATCCTTATTAGCCCTGAATTCACTAATGGCTTTTTCAAACAGAAACTAAATCTTTTAAAAAAAAAAAAATCCGGTTATTAGCAACGCAAAGACTGTTTCTTCGTTTTCAATTAGTAACAACAAGCAATGTATTGCAATTAGAGGTATCCCACTGACCTCCCTGCAAACCAATTATAAAACCAATCAGCAATCACCTTGGTTAAACACTTAGAAAAATATATAGGGTGAA
Source organism: Mangifera indica (assembly GCF_011075055.1). NCBI lineage: Eukaryota > Viridiplantae > Streptophyta > Magnoliopsida > Sapindales > Anacardiaceae > Mangifera > Mangifera indica. The sequence continues at coordinate 154,653 of NW_025401105.1, read as the reverse complement.
CCCAGCTGGAAGTATCTGGCATTCCCCAGTCAACTGGAACATCAGGAACTTCAGAATCCACAACCTATATGAGGAGACAAGAATTAAATGCACATTAGTAACAATGAGATTACTCTATTCAATCTCAAAAACAAAGAAAGTGACCACCAACCTCAAAATAATCATCATCAAGAGGCATGCCATCGCTAGAGCCAGTATCTGAAATATTATATCCAGCAGCTACACTCTGATTACTGTGTACAGGAATACCCATCCCTATCAAAGCATTCTGCAGGTTGCTCATTGGAAATCAGTTAATCTTAATGTTTGCAATGACATTCCATGTAATAAATTCATTTTCTAACTGGAAGATATACATGAAAAAAGTTTATATTCAAAATGCATATATATTCTCACCACTGGGTTATTGGCTCCTGGATCTTGTAAGATATTTTCATCATCAAAAATTTCAAAAAATATATCTGAAAAGGTAAAGAAAGACGATGGTTGAACAGACAATCAAGTATACAAAATTATATGATACCATCACAGAAAGTTTCAAAGAGTATAAAATGGACCTCCATAATCATCAACAACATATTGAAACTCGGCCCATGAAATTTGCTCATGTGGCTCACAGTGTACTGTCCCGGGAAAGACCAGCAAAGAACTGTTGTTCGCCTACCAGAAAGAAAGAATTGTGACAAGGATATTTTATAAGGACAAAAGTTATGTCAGCAATGGAAAACATTTCAATATCTTTCCAAGATCCATGCAACATAATTGGCATCTTTTTTAATTCAAAGTGTAAGCACACAAACCTCAACAGTGGTCCTTGCTATTTCTGCTGAAGTAAGTTTGGTGTCCCGAATTCTTTTGCAAAATTTCACTTCTTCAAGAGGATGATAACCCCGGTCATTAATGTAATTAGATGAATCAGGAACTGAATCAGAGTAATCTGCAGCAACTGAAACTTTTGTAGGGCAAAGATCACGTCCAGTAGACAACCAATCGAATTGCGAAGAACCAAAAAATGGATTCCTGCATCCGAAACTTACAATAGAAGAATAATTTTTTCACTAAAGTTTGTTAAATCAGTAATTTTTGTAGATAGGGAAGCAATAGAAGACTCAAAAATGAATCATATCATTTCTTATGCCTTATTTTCTGTAATTCTTGATTTTCAGTATTTTGGGTCCAAATACACATGCTTGGTTGTGCGTGCAACATAGACATACAAGCGCACACATGCATAATATTATCCCAAACAGTAAGATTACATTATAACATTTCTTCAGCAAGTAAATGAAAATTCTGTCCATACTACTGAGTATAACCACAAACTACAAGGAGCAACACCAAACACAGATTTATAGGCTCTAAAATATAATGCTACTAAATTACAATAACATGACATATTAGTCAAAAACAACAAAATTCAAAAAATGCCCTAACCAAACTATCAGTATTATTCATTTTCATCCTATCTTTACACATGATAGAGAAATCTCAGGATTCACTCCAAAATCTGCCAGAAAACTAATTTGGTTCAGCATATATAAGGCTATAAACTAATCATTACATGCCAACCAAATAAAGAAACACAATTTGAAGACAAATTCATCTTTCATGAACTAGATCAGGAGTAAAAATATCTAGGAAGACCTTGTGCCAGAAATATCAGGAGCTCTGTGACTATCAAAAGGATTTTTAATCCAACTGCTTGTGATCCCATTTGATGTTGAGCAACTAACCCCCTCCAAATGGCATAAGTGACATTGCAAAGGACCTTTAACGCATGGAATGAGAAATTGTTAATAAAATCACCATTGCATCCGATAAAAGAAGAAATAAGAGGGCAGAAATGCAAAGTAGAAAGTCAGTCAACATCAGAAGCCAAATTAATAAAATCATAGTCCAAGTCACCTTCAAATATAGGTTGTCAAATGAATCAAAAGCCTTAATTTATAATTGCTACAAAATCCTCTTCAAAATAATACAACTAATTGTAAACTTTAATTCATTTTATTATAATAATGCCAAACACACTAAACTTTCAAAAGGCCCTCTTGTACTAGCACTATAATTGAAATTATTCAGAGAAGAAAAAAATAACTGGTCTTCTCTTTAATATACACAATCAACTGTAAAGAATCCTTGTACCAAGTCATTGCTTTATGTACTCCCCATCATTTAAATATAAAAAAAGGGAACAAATAACTAAATTTGCAATTGAAAAACTACTATACATGTGAGTCTATGAAACTAATCAGTCTTTCAAACTCAGGTACTCACCTATCAAAAGCTTAAAATTCAAACTTGCATGTGGATTTATAAAACAAATCACCCTCAAAAGGTCAAGTGTTTCACAATCAAAGCTGAAATACCAACATGGGTTCCTCCAAAACACGCAAAACTCAAATGGGTATACCACAAATTAGCAATTAAACACCCAGACCACTCCACCCCTTCAAATCATTTCATTAAAAAAATCAGAAGAAAAAAGAAAAGCTTTTGATCAAGATTACCAAGAGCGATTGAAGACGCAGCAGCGATCGACATAAGAGAGAGAGAGACTGAGATGAGAGCTGAAGATTATGACGGCGTAAGCAAGTTTGTGTAGTTAGAAGTGAGACTGGAGTCGGGCCATCGAATTCTTTGTTGTCTTCTCAGAGTCGTTCGTTCTGAGCCATGAAAATGTTAAGTTTAATTATGAAGTGTTAGACGGAGAGCATCGTGCTTGCATCATTTTCCTCAGTTTTATCTGCGCACACAGTCACATGGAGGCCCGGCCTTCAACTGCAGTCACAGTACCCGTTAAGTTTACTGTGCTTACCGGTTAACCGGATTAGGTTTTTCATTGGGGAAAATTTAGGGGTTGCGGAAAAATTCTAGGCCCACCCAATGTTTATCACAATTAATATGCACCCCTAGATGGCATAAATAATATTTTTCCACCCGAAATCAAAATCTTTTATGAAAAACAATACAGTGTTAGGAAATGAAATTATCCATACTATTTCATTTAAAAATAAAAAGAAACAGTTATTATAAATATTTTGTTTCAATTAAATTAAAATAAGCATAAACCATGAGAATCATATAATCATATTAGCATTAGAAATACTCATATACTCTTATTTGGATATAATTCTTCCTCTCAATCTTATACAAAAAATGGGTCAGAAGAGTGGACGAGGGATGGGAGCTCATACATTTGTAAAGCGAGAGAACATGCGTAAGATTTGTGTTGTGACTCAAACTAATAACACATTGTGAATGCAGGTTTTCTGACCATTTGACCATTGGACGATGGCATCGGAGAAGGTGATCGGATTTTGAAACTAAACCCTAAGGGAAAAATATGATTTTTTTAAACTTGATTTAGGGAAGAAAAGTTAGTTTTTAAACTTTTAGGAGGGGAAATGAAATCATATTTAAGTTTATTTTTAATATTAAATATAAAATAATGATTTTATCCTTAAAATTAATAGATTTAAACGGTCATGGGTGGGTAAATAGTAATTTCAAAGTTAACAGAAGAAACTTTAGGAAATCAGCATATCTTGGGTGGGAAATAGTCCTTTGGCCTTTTTCTTTATATGTAATCTATTTTACAATATAGTGAAAATTAGGATTCCTTATCGAATCCTCAATGTTATTATTGTAATTTAACTTGCACTAAATTTTGAATTGCATATATCAATTAATGATGAAAAATCTTTATAACAGTAAATTTTTTTTCATCAATCAATAAATAATTTTTTAAGTGATTAAAAAAATATTTGTTTATTGATACAAAGAAATTTTATGGCTTTTTTTTCACTAATTTTTTAAATAAGAGCCCTCCTGTTAATAGTTCGACAATCAATCACACCCAAGATATTGAAAACTCATCATTAAGATCCCTTCAATCTAGCAACATCTAATTTCCATTAACAAAAGAAGGTTGAAATTTTCCTTTTTCATGAATCCCAAATATTAAGTGGTAAAATTAAAAAAAATGCATAAATAATTTATTGATGAAATCAAAATGATATAATATAAAATTATAAATTAACATTATTATAAATAAAAAATAAGAAATCATTTTAAATTAAGAAACATATAACTACCCTTACCTTTTTAATATATCCACCAACCACCCCTAACCTTCTTCAATTCACCCCAAACAACCACCACCTCTTCTTCATTCCTCCTCTCCTCTTCCTCAACCCGGCTTCATCCTCTTCTTATCATTATAGACATTTAATTATTTAGGGGCAATTTAGTTTTTTTTCAAATAGTTTTGCTAATGGAAGTTAGACGATTAAGGGGATGGGGGTGTCATTGATGATTTTTCAAAATTCTAGGTAATGACTAATTAAATTAATTTTTGAAAGCCGACACATGCCATGAGTTTACAAAACAATAGGGATGATATAATATAATATCAAACAATAAATATAGTGTATCGTAAAATACTAATAATAATACTATATATTTCCAAGATGAAACCAAAAAAAAGGAATAAAAGTGATAGTGAACACATTTTATCTTTAGTATATTTACATTTATTTTTTAGAAAGATTTTGACATGATGATATGATTTGCATGAGATGGACATGATTGGTTTTTTTTTATTAGACATATATATTATATAGTAATGGATTACTCAATCATAACATTATTTATATTTAATGCAATTATTTATATAATTAATATTAGTCTTCTGATGTGTCCTCCTCATGTTGTTTTGGAATGGATTGAGATGAGAGAAAGCACTCCCCATGTGAGGATTTCCTATGTTTTGCCTTCTCTAAAGATTATAATTATCACTTTTTCATATAATAGGATAATTAAGAGATACTACCATATATTATACTATGAAATTGTATATTAATAATGAATATTAATTTATATAAGGCTAAAAGGCTTATTCCCACCCAAGATTTGGTCCATTCTCAAACTCTTACTAACAAAGTTTCAAAAACTTAAATACCCATCATTCTCTTAAAATTCTCTATTGGGGTTAAGGATAAAATCCTTATTTAACAAAAAATTTAAAAAACTAAAATTTTATTTAATTTTCCTCTTTAGTTTAAAAAACTAACATTTTTTCTCCATCTTTAGCTTTTAAAACTTTCATTTCACCCCCATTTCTAGGTTTAATCCCTTTTAGTTTTAAAGGATTCGAGCCGATCTTCCTTGTCAACACTCTCCTTCTCTCGGTTGGCTCTCCTTTGAATCCAACCGATTGGGCGTTTCGTTTCATTTCCTTTCATGATAATGATTTGTTGTGTCAGCCATGATTTGTTGCACTTGAGAGAAATGAAATGAAGATGATTCATGGTAATTAGCCAATGATTATCATCTCTCAAGCGTCATTCAAGTGTCTCCCAAAGCTTAACTAGACAGATGAAGACAATTCATCTTCATCTATCTAGTCAAGCATCGACAATGTCTCTCGAGTGGGAGAAGAAAATGGGTGGGAAGGGCCGACTATCAGTCGAAACTGAGAAGGTGGCTAGAGAAGAGAAGTAAAAAAAACTCTAGGGGGAAAAAGTAACTTTTCAAACTTTGGATAAAGAGAAATTGTTAGTTTTTTAAACTAAAGGGGGAAATGAAATAAAATTTTAGTTATTCTAAATATTTATTTTGTATAATGAAAGATTTATTTTTAACTCTAATAGAAAATTTTAATAAAATGATGGGTATTTGAGTTTTTGAAGTTTATAGGTAGAATTTTGGGAATGGACCAAACCTTGGGTGGAAAGAAATCTTTTGGCCTTTGTGTAATAATCATGATGTATCATTATGTAATTGTGTTATTTTGAATTATGAAAAAAGTAATATTCAATCATATTGTGACAAGTCATCATTAGTACACCAATTAATGTTTTTTTTTTTGAGTAAATTGAATTTTTCCCAATAAGATTTGACTTAAAAACACCCTTTTGCCCTTAGTTTTTATAAATAAAACTTTCTTTTCCAAAATAAAACTCTATTTATAAAAAAGAAAAAACTAACCATATAAATTAAATTAGCAATTTTACCCTCTATTAATTTTCATACAATTTAAAAATAACTTCCTCTCATATCAGACCCAAACATTTCAAACATAACAATTTTACCCTTAAGAATGTCTGAAAACTCACAAATCAATCGTTGAAATTTTAAAACTCATAAACTCACAACAATTTAACCCATATATTTTCAAAACGCTATTGTGACCTAATAGTTTGTTATATAATATTTACACTCTTTATTTATTTTATAATGTTTAGTTATTTCAAAGTGTAAATATCATTTTTACACTACTAAGGGTTAAATTGAAATTTTAAAATTTTACAAAACACCCTCAAACTTTTCTCAAATTTTAAAATTCCTTAAAATTTTTATTATGTAATTTAGATATGATAATTGGAAAAATGAAATAGTATGGATAAATTGGTAATTTTACTTTTTAAAGCTTTTTTTCAATAATAAAGTTTGGTTTTAGTTAGAAAAGTGTTATTTAGGTTGCCTAGGGGTGGAAATGTGTTTTTAGATCAAACTTTGGGTGGAACAAATCTACATCTAATATATTTCTTTATCTTAACTTATCTAGATGAGCTTGACCCTACACACTTTTTCCATTCTTTTACTTTGGTGATCTTTATGGGACTTTGCTCTGTGATACTCATTCAATGTCTTATTTGTGAGACCCACTTTATAAATTTTTTCCTCTAGAGAATATACTCTTTATGTGCTTATCTTCGGTTTGTGAAACTCATTTAATATTCTTTCGGGAGCCCCATTTGTTTTTTATCTACGTACACATCCTTTTCGTATCACAATAAAATTATATACATATATTTTTAAGTTCATAAATAAATATATAAATAATAATATATTATTATATAATTAAAAAATTTTAAATTAAAGATAAAATAATATTCAATCATATGACGGTATATCATTTTTATACCTATAGACATATTAGAAAAGTTGTACACAGAACATCATTCTTTCTCTTATTCAATATGTTTTTCTTTATGCATGGTAACTAGACGAGGTGCTTTGTATTATTAACTTGACTAAATACACAGCAAAATATGATAAGTAGCTAATCCAAAAAAATTAACTAATCTAACTATGTATTTAAGCAACTAATTAAGGCTGAAAGACTTATTCCCGCCGAACGTTTACTGTATTTCCAAACTTTGTAGTTAGTGTTAGAGATAAGAAAGTTATTTAATATTTTATTTTAAAAATGAAAAATTTATCCTATGTTTCTACCTTAATTTTGAAAATTAACCATTCTTCTTAACTTAATTTTAAAAAGTTACTTTTTTACCCCTATCATCTAGGATTTTTATATTTTAGGGTTAACAATTACCCTTTCAAAGTTTAAAACATTATATTTATACTAAAAAAAAAAAATTCTCTTTTTTCAGCAACTGTTCTTCTTGGCAATTCACTCCTCCTTGATGGTTTTTTGATGTAGAAACCACTCGTCATCCAGTTGAAATGGTTGAATGATGTCACACAAAATTAAAAAATCTATTGCACAATTTGTGCAATGGATCTATATGTCGGCCGTAGCATAGATCTATTGCACAAATTTATGCAATGAATTTTATAGTTTTGTGCGACGTCGAATTTTATAAATTTGTTATGCTTTGACTTCTTGATAGTTATTGCATAACCTTGAATCAAAGCAAATCTGGCACTGTATTAATGATATTATTTTGTTAAAAAAGAAAATTTATGTTGGAACCGCAGAAATATCCCAAATAAAGAATATAATTCAAATATAAAAGTATTTAAAATTAAATATACTGACTTCTGGATTGAGAGCATAATAGCCTTCAATATGATAAACAAAAGGTAGTAATGAAAAATGATAACTAATTTGGTTGAACGTCAAGATCTATATAACATAGTTTTTTTAACATAGATCTGTCTCTTTTATTCGAGTGTACGAGAATTTGAACATTATCTATTTTCTAGGATACAACGATAAAAGAATAACAAGAGAAACTTTACTCTTCTATTATGACATATTGAATCGAGCATGAAATTCAACTCAAAACAACTTGTCGAACACTTAAAACTAAGAGAGTAACCAAAGAATGATGAAAAGAAAGAGCTCAAATTCTCGAGTTGTGTTAAAAAAGAGACGACGTCCCCCCTTTCTATACTGCTCCAAAGGTACAATACACTGAATATCAACTTGAATTTTACTATAAATCTAAACCTTTTCATCTTTCAATTCCATAACCTGTGACACATTTTCACCTTTTAATTTCTTAACCTCTAAAAATTTAATAAAATTCTTATATTTTCCTAACAATCCCCCTCATGAATAAATTTAACCAACACAATGATGTAGTTTGCTAGTTGAAACCTACATAGTATAGGTAGGTATTACCCTTTGAAGCTTTTCTTGTGAAATTATGTTTACTTTATTGACTAATTAATAAACAAAGTGTCCTTGAAGTAATTTGTCGTTTATATAAATGATGTCATTTGTCACACAAGAATCCAACCTAACATTATTCAGTTCTCATTATTATATTTGTTTTGGCCATAAACATATTATTAGTTTTGCAAGGATTTCTTAAGAATTAAGCTCTAAAAATTCCCTTAAAAGTGGCCTATTTGAATTATAACTTTCAAAAAGAAGACCTAGATTCAAACTTCTATTATGCTCGTAAAACTTGATTTAAATTACTTACCAAAGAAAAAAAAAGCCCTATTTTTTTCTTGCATAGGTGATTTCTTTAAAAATGACTGGTATTATTCCGCTCGAAATCTTGATACATTAAAATCATGAAAAAGTTTTGCTTAACCTCTTTCCCTACGAGCATCAATGTTTCGTTTAATCATAGGAATAGACTGAGGATAGTTCTCAGAGTGATCTATTTAAGTCTTTATAATTAAGTTGTCTCTTTTAACTTAAATCTTGGGATCTCTAGTCAAATATGTTGAGTTTTCATTATATCGACATATTATTTCAACAGTCTTAGTCTTATTCCCTTTGATGATATTTCAACAAATTCTCTATTTTGTTAACAAATTAGCTAAATTATTTGATACAGAACAAAAGTGGATGGAGTTATAATATTGTTCACGAGGATGATTAAGGGTTAATATCGTTCAACAAACGAAGAGATAACAAGAACAATGCTTAATAATGCAATGTTTCTTGAAGAAAATTTAACTAAATTTTATTCATAATTTGATAAATTGATTATTAAATTACAAATCTCATGCTTTTATATAGACTTATTTTCTTAGCAAGATTAGGGAAAGTTATTAAACTAGAAAAACTCATTGATACTAGTTTAACTAGAATCATGAATGTTAATTCATTCCAAATTTTAGAAAGTTATGACTCTAGTAAATAATTTTAATAGACTTTACTAAAATTGAGCTTTTCTAAACAATGAAATTCTAAAAATTCTTTATTTTTTAAGTCAAAATAGAACTCTTAACTATTATGGGGTGTTTGGTTTAAGTAATATTTTATTACTAAAATAGAGAAATTACTTTGAAGATAGATTACTTAAAAGATTACTGGGTATAAATGATTACTATGTTTGATAAAATTTGATAGGTATAAATAATTATTGTGTTTGGTTAAAGGTAATAAAAAAATACTGATAAATTATTTTACTTAAATGCCCTTAAATATCATTATTTTTAAATATTTTTTATATTAATTAAAAATAAATTTATTTTTGTTTCAAAAAATTATTAAATAATAATATAATTATAATAAAATCAAGATTACATTGGTAATCTTTTAATACCTAAGATGAAGGTAGTAATTAGATTACCATCTATATTACCTCCCACGTTAGTATTGCTAATAGAGGATTACTGTAATATTTTATTATTGACAAATCAAACAAGATAATATAAGTAATAAATGATATATTACCAAAGTAATTTTTAAATCCCTAGAATCGAACGACTCCTTAGGAAAACTATTATTAATAAAAACTCGATTAATTAAATTGGAGTAAGAAACTTGTGTTAAACTAAACTACACAAGTAAACTTGATTTAAACCAACTCCTCTCAACTAGAAATCCTTAACTCACAAGCATATGACTTCCTATATGGCTCCACATGCACACCCATGTCATCACGTCACATTGCCAAACAAGTTGCCACATCATCTATGGCCACCTAAATCATGTATCACATCATCCTTTTGCATTTGACTTGTTTCTTCAATGTTTTTTATGTTTTTCACAAGTTTTTAATGTTATTAATATCATTTTTCTCTTCGTTTACATTTTCCACCCAACCTTCCTCTCATATCAAATTTGTCGCTGACCTATTTTATTTTCATGTCTTAGCCTTTCTTTTAATTTATATTTGTTAAAAATCTTGGTCCCTATCATTATTTCACATAATCAATTAAAATAACTCCAATTGAGAGTGGTTGTCAAATGGTATTTTAAAGATGACATATATGTCTAGACTTATCATTATACATATTACTTTGTAATCTTCCTATTGCAGATTGACTATCACAATAAAAGCATATTGTTGGCACAAACCTTGGCCACTTTGGAATATCCTTTAAGAATTGGTTTCGCTGTTCAACCTTTTCACCACACTTATCTAAAGCAATAAGATTAGATTTAATAATGGATTTGAGTCATTTGATTATAAAACTCTATTAATGTTTTCCATGATACAACTATACCTTCTAGTATGAACACATCTATTGATAGACTTCAAATCCTTTCTATCATATATCTAATTTGCATCACTGTATCCTTTTTTGGTGTTGATAAATCTATTTGGCAAGGCACCCACAAACCACAAGTATTTATTGGAAAATTTTACTTAGAATTATCCCCTTTGAATGAATCTTATGCAATATCCCTTGAATCTCTTGCACTTGACAGATGACAACAGTTATTCCTCAAGATAGAATGAAAGTCCTTCACCTCAAATTCTCAATCCCAATCCATTTTAGTTTTGGTTATTTCATTTTTGTCCCTTAAGTTAGTGATTAGCTAAGTCTAATAGAGATCAAAATCACCCTTTCCTAGTGATTCACTCTAAACCAAAATAAATCTAAAGCTTCTATACCTTGGTCATTAACCCTTATTGTGTGTAACACATAGGTTCTACATCATGTTAATAGTGAATAAAATCATAATTCACAAATCAAAATTGGTCTCTAATAAGACATCATGACCACTCATAATGATGAAGAATCAATAGAAAATGTAAACATATTAACGATTGTATTACCATGCAATCAAACTCTTTCATCATATAATATTTTATCAAGACTGAGATACAAAAGAATTGTCTATCTTAGAACATCCATTGATTTAAATTATTTAGTTTCTAGAATAAGATCAAAGAGTATTGGATTGAGAAACAAGTCAATCTTCACCAATATGGACATATATTTAAATGGTTGTTCTCATCCATTAAAAGACGTTGATAGATATTCTCTTATTCTCATGAGTAATGAATTCTATGTTATTGATCCACCATAGTTTTAGTACACTTCTCAGTGCAACCAATAACTAACATTATTATAACCCTAAATTAAGGATTACGTTAAATAACATCAAACTGCACCCATTGATGCATAAGATGCTATTGTAATTTTGAGTTTAAGGATTATATGCACCACTGTTCGCTAGATGATTTATTTCATAGACACTTAGATTAACATTTATATGAAATCATTTTGACAGGTTAGTCTAGTAAACTTATAGACAATAAATACCTATGTGTTGTACCAGATTAACAACAAATAATCTTAATATGTGAGATCTATTATTATCTCTCGATAGAGTCATGCAACATGATTATAGTCAAACTGTATTATTTGTTCATTTAGTTTTAATATATTAAGGCTTTCTAGAGTGACCACCTAATGTGCTTATAAGGGTCTCACAATCAAGTTGAGCCGATCTCGAGCTCATCACGACTTAAATCTAGCCCTTAATAGAGATTGAAAGAATGGAGAGAGATGAGAGGTTTAGAATGATGATAGTAAAGGGGTTGTATAATTGAAATTGTGTTTAATTTTTCATTGAAAGAGAGAATCCAATATATAGTGAATAAATTTGAACGAAGAAGAAAAAAAATTACTTACTTGAAAAAAAAGAAAGGCATTTTCTCGATTATTTGACTTCCTAAAATATAATATTTATATCTAATAATCTAACGTGAGTAGGTTTATGTTAAGGCTCTTATTTCACTAGTTAACAAATAAATTTTTGAAAATTTCATATTTGGGTTCATGTGACTAGACTAATTACTAAGGATGACAACTTTACCTTAAAAATAGGATTCCCGCCCTGCTCCATTCTGTATAAGAAAAACATTCCTCTAAATAAGTAGGGATGAGGACGAAACAGGGATGAAGATAGATATATCCTTGTCTAGTCTCATTTCTTCCTATCACATACCTATTTTTAGAGCATAATTTACAAAATTATCCATTATATTTTTAATTATATATTATAATGTCATTACTATGATAACACTTAAGTGGAGGTGACAAAGAAAGAGCAAGGAAGGGGAAGAGATGAGAAGTGAATTAACGTAGGTAGGGGACATGAATTCCCCGTGATTCTCGTAGCATAGATAAGGATATATATGTCTCACTTTACAAGGTCAGGGATGGGGATAGCCATCATCCTCTCCCTCGCCCTGCCCCTGCCATTTCTACTCAGCACTGGACATGAAAATCAAGTTGACCATTTTCTAACATGATTTTGACCTGATTTACGTATGAATCCCATTTTGACCCAATGTCATGTAGTTGGGTCAGATCTATTTTGGCCACCCCTTACTTTGTATAGTGTCCAAGGTCCAAACCCATCTGAGGGCATTTTTAACTTTTTAATTAGTTTCCTTACACTACAGGTCCTCCCAGACCAAAGGTAAGTACTTGATTGGTGTACAATTAGATTGAATTGTCGCAGGTAGGGAGGTGTTTTATAATATGACATAGTTTTATACTGCTTTAAATTTTAGATAGATTAGGAGTAAAACGTAATTTGAGTTATGAAATGTGAATTTATTATAATTTAGACATTATTAAGAATGTCGTGTGGTCTACTTATAGGGTTAGTAAAACTAACAAAATACTAAAACTTTTAAAAAAAGACCTGATATAGTGATTATGAGTCTGATCATTATATTCAAATTTATCAATCTAATCAATATAGACAAAATTCTAATTATAAAAAAAAATAAGAATGACGTGCGGTCACATAATGTGATGTTAATTTAATTTTATCGATAATTTTAATTAAAAAGGCCAAAGTTGTTATCAAATGATAATATAAGAGGAATGTTAATAATAAGAGTATAAGATTAAATCCTACGATAACATGTCAATGGTAAATTTTTTATTTACATCTCCAAAGCAGGGCCTCTCTCAAAAATAATGTTCCTTGTTATTTTTAAGAACTTGGAGGATGAAATCGTACTTTTGAAACTCTCTATTAACGAAAGTAACAAGCGAATCCTGATAAAATATTTTTTCCTTTTTACATTACGCTGTCGACGAACCCGCGTTTCCCTCATTCAGGCCTGGACTGTCGCAACCCCCAATCCTCTCCGCCACTTTGAACCACCACCAGGCGTCTATAGTCGACTCTCCGTTCGTGGGTTTTTCTCCAGTGCATTAGACTATACTTTTTAATATTTCAATAATAGTAAAATTTATATAAGCATTTGAGAATTTTTTGTTCCCTGTTTTGGGTCAGGGCTTTCGGGCTCTGCGGAAGCGAAATCTAGCTTGAGAATCAGCATGGCCGACGACGATTACAATGATATGGATATGGGGTTAGTCCTCTTTTTCTCTAATAGGAACTTAGCGTTTCAATTCTTTATTTTTATTCATTTATTTTATTTCTCTTTGGCATCTTTGTCAAAACCTAGAGATATTAGCGATGGAGGAAGAAGATGCTAATAACTAAGAAAAATACAAAAAGTTTTACTGGATAATCAACTTAAGTCTCAACTACTCACCGTGGAAATTTATATAGGCTAGGGTTTGCCTTGCAAATCTGACTAGGAAATTGGTAATTGGAAAGTTAATTAAATAAATTAGTTCTTTGTATTTCAGCTAAAGAACTTGTTTTCAGATGTGTGATTATCTTAAAAGATCATAATAAAACTGTTATAACATGATGCATATGTTTATTCATTTTTAAGGTACGAACTTTTTTGTTTTTTCTCTTTTTACATGGTTATTGAGCTTAGTAAGTTGAGTTAATTTTTTTTTTCTTTGCAGATATGAGGATGAGCCATTGGAGCCTGAGATTGAAGTAAGGAGTTATTAGTTTGATTTACTTACCGAAAAAAAGAGGGAACTTTTGTTTCTTTTTCTGTTTTAATGAACTAACAGGAACTTCGGTCTGAGTGTTGTGGAAACAGGAAGGAGCCGAAGAGGATGTAGAGAACAATAATAATGAAGATGTTCCTGGAGAACCTATAGAAACTGAGGACAAAGAAGATGAGGAAGTTAAGGGAGCTCGGAAAACATCAAAATATATGACCAAATATGAACGAGCCAGAATCTTGGGTACCCGGGCTCTGCAGATCAGGTTTTTCTTCCTTTGTATTGTATTAATGGTATAAAATTATATTTTTTTCTTTATATTTGGATTGAAGCAATAATAAGTTTTCCTTTCATTTATCAGCATGAATGCTCCTGTGATGGTTGAGTTGGAGGGTGAGACTGATCCACTTGAGGTAAGATTCCTTGGAAGTAACCTTGAATGACTAGTTTTTTTCCTTTCTATAGTTAGAGTGTTATTGGTTGAATCTATTGGGTTCGAACAATTAACCTGTTAACTGTGCTCCATTTGCACATAATGAATGGTGCTTGAGGGTTTTGTTACTTATTCACTGCTTTGAAGATTTTTTGGTTATAAAGACTTGAATGTGTAAACTAGACTCTGCTTCTGGACATATTTGGCCTGAGTTTAAATGCGCATGAAGAACAAACATACGAAAGAGTGGATACTGGACTAGAAATGAACACTTCATTTACATACCAAATAAACAAATAAATAGGACATCCAATATTTGCTCCTTATTTTGGTGTTATAATGAAATGTGTACCTATCTTTCTTTGTACTATCAGCCATAGTACATAATTCGCACAATTGTATTGGTGTTTCTTTCTACTTGTTAAATATTCAGTTCCATTTGTAAAATTGTAGGCTATGCTGTCAATTTTATTGCCTTAATGTTGTGGCTTACATATTGTTTTATAGCATTTTCAAGCTTGAATGTATGCACATGTTCATTGCCCCAGACTAATTATAGTGTTTGCACCTGGGTAATAGGTCTTTTCCTGTTTTTGTCACCTGGTTAGGACTCTGAACTCCCCTTGCACATTCTTTTAATAAATAGAATAAACTATTCAGCCAAACTACAGGAATAGCTCTTTATTTAAGTGTTGTAACTTTGGCTATGCACTTTTTGTTCCACCATTTTTGACAGACATTTGTTCTACAGTAATGATTTTGCTCTTCACTATTATGCATTAAATAAGAGGTCTTTTACTTCTAATATTAATCTACTGATATCGTGATGTTTTCATTCATGCTACAATTTAATGATGTTGTGTTCCATCTGTATAGATTGCCATGAAGGAGCTTCGGGAGCGAAAAATCCCATTTACGATTCGTCGCTACCTTCCTGATGGAAGGTGAGATTCTTAATTTTTTATTACTTCTGTAATTTTTTTCATCAAAGTGGTTTGATACTTTGATTATGGAATGTTAGTTTGAGTTACTGCTTGTGGAATTTATCAAGAAAATAATATTTGTGCTGTCTCAGTTTTCTTTTTTATTTTTTTACATATAAAATATCCTTCATAAATAATGTAATTTGTATGGATTTCATATGAATGTCCAGTTACGAAGATTGGGGAGTTGATGAATTGATTGTTGAAGACTCTTGGAAGAGGCAAGTGGGTGGTGGTTGATTACAGCCTTATCGAAGCCACCCAGCTGGAGACTTTGCATCAATGGTTAAAGTGTGTTTCAAACTAATATCATTTAGCTGTTTCTTAAGAGACATTTTGGGCCTTGATATCTTGTCTGGTTTGAGGTTGGCTGTCTGGTTTCATCTTCAATAATATATATAAACTAGAAAGATCTTGTACGAGGTGCTATATTCCGAAATGAAATTAACATTTTCACCTATCTTATACCGTTTATAAAGAATTTTTTTTTTTAAATACTGGTTATTTTTTCTTTCCTAATAAGGATGGAGGTATTATGACAGGATGGATAATTTTTCTTTGACACAAATGTGCTCAATATTCCAAATCACTCTGCTGATTGAATCAATGATAGGCAAAGATGGTAATTAGTTTTAGACTTGGATATTTACGTTTCATATGACTGATGTGGTTTTTGCTCAAAATTTTTAACTTTGTTACAGCTGCATGAATCATGTCTTAAGAAAATGCTATTGCTTTGAATTTCTTTCTAACAGATAAACCCCTGGATTTAACATATCTTCATTAATTCTACTGTAGCTAGAATAAATAATGCATTCAAATTCTAGAATTTTAAAACTCATGATGTCTTTATAAAACTAAATTGATGAATAGTTCCTTATGAATATGATATGTAGGGGTGTGCACGGTCCGGTTTGGTGCGGTTTACAATATTTTTCAACCTAAATTGAAAAAAACGGTTTGAAAAAATTTCAAACCAAACTAAACCATTTTAAATTATAAACCAAACCAAACCAAACTAAACCAAACTGAAAATATATGGTTTGGTGCGGTTCGGTTTATGGTTCAAACCGAATAAAAAATATTCACTTTCAATTTTTCAAATTCAAGAAAAAATAAATGAATAATAACCATGATTAAAAGATATAATTAATGAAAAATCATCATTGATGTCTTTCATATGTGAAATTTAATAAAATTATAATAATACTAACATAAATATAGCGTGTTTAATTTATAGTAATAGCATCATAAACGCAAACCTAAAACAAAGCACATTCAACATATAGACAAGAAAAAAAAAGCTTTTTAATTTTCCAAAAAAAAAACTTGCATATACAAGTAGCACCACTTCCGGATAACATAACTATGGACACATTTAGAAAGGATACAAGAATCTCCACATAGAAAGTAAAGAAACAAATAAACAGAAATAACATAAAACACTTTAAAACTGATTTGTAACACACCCATCAGGGAAATGGTAGCCTTTTCCTAGCTCCAAATGCCCTAATCCGTGTCATACATACATACATATATATATGTATATATACAGATATATATGTATATATATATGTATATATATACGGTTTACGGTTTGGTTTGGTTTGAAAACCGTTCAAACCGTAAACCTTTTGTAAACAATTTTTCAACTAAAACCAAACCGTTTTATAATCCAAACCAAACCAAACTGTAATTTTCAAACGGTTTGATCCGGTTTTACGGTTTGAACTAAATTATGCACACCCCTAATGATATAAGTCGGGTAATAATATCACACGGTATACTAAATATCTTTGTTGAATATCATGAGATAATATTTGTGTGGATGATAATGATACACATGTCATTAGAGTATTGGTGTAGATTAACAGTTTGTAAACTATTTTTTGAATGTGACTGATAATGGCAAGTCGCATACTCATTAAATCGTAGTCAATGACTAATCATATGATTGTATTATTGTATAAAGTAATCCTTTAATTTGAGATGTCATGGTCAAATCTGATGCGAATACATATGGTTCGTATGGTGTATAAATATAGGGTTAATCATATTTCGTATGAAAGACCATGTTGGTCATACATTATTATTTGAATGTAGAGATGAATGATGATCAATACAAGATCCATTAACTCTAAAATATTGGATTTAGGGTATCCATTGACTCGATCAAGTTTCGAGTTTTTGAACGAATGCTGATATATATTGGAAACCAAAATGGTTGGCTAGAGTACAATATAAGTTATACGAAGGTTTTTCATAATGACGTGTTTTGACTATATCAATCGACAATTTGTATAACATCGAGATTAGGGTTTTAACAAACGATGAACCTAAAATTGACCAGGATTGGACAATAGAAGAATTTTACCTACTCAGATCGTATGATTGGAAAATTAGGTTCAATGAAGTGTTTTTTTATCGTGGTTTAGGGGTTATGACATATTGTTAAATGTTCACTATAGTTATTGAGTTTTCAGAAGTATTTTTGGATCGTTTGAAAATGCCTTACAACTATACCATGGTAAACCTAAAGGATCACATCAATAAACCAAACATTTTAGAGAGTGATGATTAATTATTTAGGGTTGGCCAACGCCTTCTGAAGAGTAATAAAGATTACATTATATAGTGTTATATGGATGTAAATTAACACTTTAAGAGTTGAAGTGTTTATGAGATAAAATTAGGGTGACTAAAGTATATGTATGATAGACATGCGTGGTCATTGTTTGAATTAAGAATTTACAATGACCATGCAAAAATTATGTGATTGCTAACTAAGTCAACCAATGCATAAACCCAAAATTAGTTCATTTTTTGATGTATGAATTCATTTTGAGCTAAAACACTTCTCTTGCTTCTTTCTCACTCTAAAAGTTCGTCCAAGGAAGAAAAAGCTTGGTTTGGTGGACATTTTGGAAGTTTGACAAGTGTGAAGTTTTTCTCCATCATCCTTAATCAAATAAACAAGCTTGGAGTAGGTAATATTCTGACATTCTCTTTGCTTGCTTTCATTGTGCTTGATTCTTGCATCCTTCTTTGTATTCTTCTTCACAATCTTTCAAATAGTATTAG
Organism: Mangifera indica; assembly: GCF_011075055.1. NCBI lineage: Eukaryota > Viridiplantae > Streptophyta > Magnoliopsida > Sapindales > Anacardiaceae > Mangifera > Mangifera indica. The sequence continues at coordinate 135,870 of NW_025401105.1, read as the reverse complement.
AGCCATTTTTTGCTCTTAGCATGTTTTATTTTGGAGCCATTTTATCCAAATATGGTTGAACCCAGTGGCAGACCCAAAATTTTTGTTGTGGGAGGGCCTCCACATAGGGGTGAATATGAACCACATCAAGCCCAAAAACCCTTTCGTTCAAGTTTGGCTATAATAAAATATAGTTCGGTTTGAGCTATGCTTAAGTTCGTTAAGTTAATATTAATGATGACTCGAGTTCACTTGAACAAAAAATGATTTGACCCAATCATGGTTTGAATTTGTGACTTCGTTTTGCTTGAATCAATAGTTTGAATTTGTGGCTCATTGGTAAAATGACATCATTTATTCAAATAATAGACAAAACCACTGATTTAAGCCATGAAGCCATGAATTTGAACTGAGCTAGCTTCCAAGATCAAGTTAGATCAGTTTGGATCTAAGTATACCTCCACGACTTTATCATTATTTAGAAATCAAGTAGTGAAAACTTAAAAAAAAAAGAAAACCACCAATCCTTGATTAAAGAAAATAATATAAACTAGAGAATACAATAATACAAGTATTTTTTTTAGGTAGAAAAGCTTTTCTAATGTAAAGAAAGAAAAAAAAAGCCATAGGGATCTAACGATTGTCTCAAATCTAATATAATCAAAAGTGTTTATATTAGTCACAATCTACAAAAAATAGTTCATGCAAATTTAGAGTTCAATCACAATTCTAATACAAGTAAAATATACCAGGATTTACGAGAAGATTATTAAAGTTACTAGATAAGTAGTCAATCGTTAGGTTTTATAACTATAAATTTAGTCGTTAAATCAAAATGCAATTTTCCTAAATTAAATATCCATATGTCTCCCTATTTAATGATACAAAGTAAAGTTAGAATAGTAAATATTTGAATGTCAATTATTTAATTTAACACTATTTTTCAAAAGATTGAAATCTTGTCTTTGGAAACAAAATCATGAGGTATGGTTGTTGAAATCAAGTTGAAGATTTGGAAGAAGAAATCCAAATTTTGAAATTAACTTTCTTAATTTCAATTGCCATGGCTTTGGTTTTTTGTACAAATGTGATGTTTGGTGATGACCTAATTCAATTATACACTAGGTTTAGAGTTTTATTTTGCATCAAGATAAGTATATATCCTTTAATTCTAATTTTAGCCCATCTAAGAGTGGGCCTAGTAAGATATCTTTAAATTTTTTTGTTCAAACTTGTTTACAATCAAGGGTAGGGCTAGGTCACTTATCTTCAATTTTTTAATTTGAAGGTAAGTCTAACTCATACACTAAGTGAATGACTCAATTCATTTCGAATTTAGCTCGTGACTTGAGTTGAATTATGTTATATAATTATTAAAACGACATAGTTTTGCCTATTATTAAATAAAACAACATTGTTTCGTGAATGTGTCACAAATTTGAACCTTTTCAAGTTTCTAAGGAATACTTCTTCATGATGTCACTCCTTAACATCAAAGAGTATTTATTCATTTCACCTTTGCCTCTACCATATAGATAGTTCAATTGCAAGAACAATGACAAAGATGCCTCCCACACTGAAGCCAAAATACAGGGACAATTTGTGACATAAATGTCTACCACAAGGTAGAGTACCTAACCATTTGAAATTTTTTATTGCTGGCAAATAGCCTATCCTCATTGGTAGTAGACTGTTTGCAACATAGTAAACAATTGCTAAGCTTTTGCAGACATTGAGATCAAATTTATCTTATCCATACCTCCACAAACACCTCTAAAAACCATTCACTTGCTTGATATAACTTGTTGCAATTCCCTCTAAGAATGTTAACAAAACTATTACTACCTTATTGCCATCATACTCTCCTACATTTTGAACTTCAAAGGAAAATTGATCTTTGCATGTCAAGTCAACAATGAATACTCTAGGGTCGACAACTTCTGAGCAACTTCTATGTAATTTTAATGACTTGTCAATCCTTGCTATTATAGAGCTTTTAGAAATTTTTGTCAAATGGATAAAAACGCTTGTTTCAAATAAAGGGATGCCCACCCAGGATTAGAAGAAGACCATGTGATGCCCATTCCCTTTCCAATATATTCAAAAACTAATTTTTGATGGTCAACAAAGTCAACATGGTGGGATGCTCGTTTCCTTGCTTGTCCTTTCATGTCTAAAGCATTTCAAAATTTTAAAAGTGCAAGGTAGGATGCCTATCCTGGTAAAAGGAACGTCAGTCCCTCGAGTGGCGCATTTCAAAAATTCAACCATTTAAAATCAATTCAAAGCCAACAAAGTCAGTATGTGTAAAAGGATGCCCATCCTGTCATGTTTTCAAGGCCAAAACACCATTTTTGAAGCTCAATAGATATATTATCCTAACTAATGGTCATTTAAGCCATTTCAGCCATCCAAGGCTATAAATTAAAGACTTTTTGATGGGAATAGGTTAGAGATTACAAATATAAAATCTTATACTTTTCTCTTCTCCAAAATTCACTCCAAAAGCTTATAACTCATATCATCAAAAGACACTTTGCACTTAATCTTTGTTTTAGCCTTGTAGAGGCATTTTGTACTCAATTTTTCTATATCTAAACATGTGGGTAACATCTCGGATAACTATTGTGTTGGGCAAAATTCTATATAACTATTTTTCTGGGCAAAATCCTGGATAACTAATGAGTTAGATGTAATCCTAGATATCTAGTATATATGGGTAAAATCCTATAGAGCTATTGTAAAGAGATGATATCTCTATGATTGAAACTTCAAGTGGGTTGCCTGAAGAGGTAGATGTAGGAGGCTTGAAAGAGAAAGTTTTGAACCACTATAAGCTATCAAACATTTCAATCTCTTTCTCTTTACTTTGAGTTTTATAAATTGATGATGTGTCCTTGAGAATTAGTTAAATATAGTTTTTGTTTAACTATCCTTGTTGAAATTGCTTAAGTGTTTGAGTTTGATCAAATATTTGTTTGAAAGATTATACAATTATATTGTGTTTGTGATAAGTTGTTAAGAAAAGTTTATGCTTACATATGTGTTACATGCTTTGTTCAATTATTGAACATAGTTTGTGTTTAATTGTTTGAAGATCTTGTTGAATTTATTTGGTTGATTGTGTTTGATTATAAATTTGGTTAAAAGTTTTAAATAATCCTATTCACCCCCTTTCTAGGATTATTACCTACTTGGGATTTTTTTTTTTATAAATATTGTTTTAATACGTGTTGGTCAAAACGACATTGTTAATCTATTTATATCGAATTTTTTAAGCTCGAGAGCAGTACAAGCCAAATACCCCTAAAGTTGAGCTCAAGCTTAAAATATTGAATTCTTACTATTGAGCTCACTTGAACCTAGCCCATTTCAGAGTTGTTTGATCCAAGCTCGAGCTTGAGCTCAAGCTAAAACAAGTAGAAGTTACCACAATCCAAATCCAAGGACAAGTGATCCTAATCAAAACCCACAATCATGTTATTTTCATCGTTTAAGAGGTATAGCCATGGTGATCTCCTAAAGATTAGCTCTCTAGAAAGCTTGTTCTTTGAGGCAATAATTGAGAACTAGTTTGATAATGACAAGATGTTGTTGTCTCAACCTGTTGAACCTTTGGTTGCTCGGTTGCTAGTACCAATTGAAAATACCTTTTATTCTTGTTGAAAGGATGAAATTTGCATTGGTTGAAAAGACCATTTTGTAATATGTATAGGGTAAAGTGAATATGTGCAACAATTATGAGGTTAAGGGGTAAATTGCCAAGAAAAATCAAAACTCAAAATCAAAGCCATTTTTGTTATTTTTTTCATTTTGAACCAAAGAGTAAAGGCAAAGAAGACAGTGAGAAGAAAAATAGAAAGGAAGAGTAATAGATGAAATTGACAAGATAAAATGAGAGAAATATCCCAATTTGCATCCACATTTAGCATCTAGGGTTTAATTATTAATTGCTCAAATTGGGGGTTGGAATTTCTAATTGGGTTTGCTTCAAATTTGGTTGAAACATCTGAAGAAGGAGGAAGAATCTTAGGAGATTTCAATGCCAACTTAGGGTCTACTTTAATCCATGAGAGGAAACAAAATTCTAATTTACAAATTGATTCTATTTTGTTCATATAGACTTTAAAATTTTAAGTTTTGACAAAATATTGTTGGATCATAAGATAATTATTTTATGAAATCAATTAAAATTTCATGCATGTTGTTTGATTGAGTGATGTGGGTGGCTATAGAGTTGAATGTTGCTTAATTTAGTGTTGTGTATGACTAATTGTTGAATGTTGCTTAATTTAGTGTTGTATGTGGCTATAGAGTTGAATATTGATAATTAAGTGGTGTGTGTGGGGTTATGATGGTTACATGATATTGAATATTGATGATGATTAATTTAAAGTTCATGTTGAGTTGTTAAGTTAAGAGTATGGCATTAGTGAATGAGGTTGATAATTTTGGAAAGATCATGCAAGGGAAGGGAAGAGCTTTTCCTATAAAGAAAATTAGTTCTTCAATTGGATATGATATATAGTTTAGATGTTCTTTCGTGTAAAAATCATCTAATTAGCGTTTTGCATGAGCAATGATTCATATGTTAAGTATAAAATATTTAAGTGCTTTGCCTGAGCAATGTTAGAGCTCTTATCAAGTATGATAGTCTCCCTCGCTTTACTTGTGTGGGATGCACATCAAGTATGATAACTTTTTCCTAGAGTACTAGTGGTAATGAACAGTTCAAGTTATTTATTTCTAGTGAGATATTCAAAAAACTTTTATTATAAGTTTTCTTAACCAATTTTTTAGACATGTTATTTTCATAATTTAAGTATATCATATAACCTATATGACTTTTTTGTTCCATTAATTTTCTTTCAAAATTTTTAATACGCATTGAAACTATTTACAATTTTATTGTTGTGAGTATGTTACCAAATTCAATATCGAAAAGTAGTTATAAATTTGGTTTAGTTGAAAATTTCAGGAAGCCCTTTTAAAAAAGTTAGAGGTTGTTTATATTTCTCTATGTTCATTGAGAAGTTCCCAGAATTTAGTGTAATTATGATGCCCCTTGTAAATCATAGTTATAGCATAACATTATTTTGTTACGGTTGTGATGATTTAAAAAAATTGGTCTTTTATTTTATATATAAGAAATTTAGCAATTTCATTAATATTATATTTTATTCTACTAATACATTTTCAAAAATTCAAGAGGGAATTTATAAATCACCCTCTTGTTGGGCCTTTCAACTCACATTTATTAGATTTTACTCTCCAAGATGTCTTTAAAACCATGTTTGAAATACCAAAATATTTTAGGCTATAGGTGAACTTAAGGGGTTATGTGAAATTTTGTGCAAGTATGGGGTTTAAGCAAAAATTTTCCTTTATTTATTAATAAAGCCATTAGGCTTTTTCTTCTTGAACAGGCAGAAACAGAGGAGCAGATGAGAGAAAAGAGAGAAAGAAAAGGAGAAAGAGAAGAAAAGAAAGGAAATGAAAGAAGAAGAAAAAGGAAGAAAAGGAGAAAGGAGAAGGAAGAGAAGAGGAAATTGATATGAAAAGGGGATAGGGTGAAGAAGAAGGAAAATTTGTAGCAGATTTCAACACCGGCTTGGGAAATACCCAAATCCGTGAGTGGGAACAAAACCTTTACTTGTAGTCATTTTTGCAAATTTTATAGTATTTATTTTGAAAAGCATAGATTTTTTTTATGGAAATCTCTCACAAAACAAAAGAAAATAATAGTTTTCTTTATGCATGTTATGGGTTTTGGTTATGGGTGGCTATAAGGTAAAGGTTACATTATTATGAGAATTCAGAATGTCTAATTAAATTATGTTGTGTGTAACTAAGAACTTTAATAGATTAAATTTAGTTTGGTGACCAATTGGAAGTGTGGGAATCAATTTAATTGATGTTTTGTGTTGCAGTTAAGTTAGAAGTGTTTAATTAAATCTAGTGTATGATTAAATTTGCTTAATGTGAGTTAATGGACATGTTGTATGGTCGTAGAGCCAAAGGAAATCTAAGTTCAATGTTAAGTATGAGCATGTTGTTGGTTTTGCTTAGTTAGTATTGTAGTTGATTGTAGAGTTGCACATAAATTTATTTTTATATTGTGGTTGTGGCAGTTTTCGATGATTATTGTCCCAAAATTTATAATATCAAGTCATTTGATTATAAATATAGTGATAAAAAGTGTATCATTTATATGTTCTTGACTATTACCTATTATGTGATTATGCTTTATTTATGCAGTATTTCATGTCAAGTATGACAAATTTAAGTGCTCTGCCTATATGGTATTTTATGCCAGGTACAATAGATTTAAATGTTGTGTTTGTGCGGTGATTCATGCTAGGTATGATAGATTTAACTGCTTTACCTGCAGAGCAATTCATGCCAAATATGACAGATTTGAGTGTTTTACCCATGTGAGATTACAGTATATCAAGTTTGATAGTTTGCCCTTTTGCTTTGTCTATGTGGGGATGCCCTTTGGGTATAACAAATTTCTCTTAAGGGTATTAGAAGTAGCAACAATTCAGGTGATCGTTTGGTGAGATGCTATATAAGTTGTTGAATAAATTATAAGTTGTTGGATATACAACAGGAATAAATTATAAGTTGTTGAATACCAATCTTCTACTTAATATGATATTTTTCCAAATATATATAATTATTTTAAAATTTTAGTATGCATAGAAACCTCTAAATTGATTTGTTACATATCACAACGGTTATTGAGCTAAATGTGAAAATTCATGATTGATTTGAAAGTCCATTTGAGATAAGGTAAGTATTGTTAAACTTTCACCTATAGCAACAATGTGATTGTGTCGGAGTTCCTGTCTAACACAACCACAAAGGGCCTTAATGCTTCTAAGATATCATTTTCTTTTCCTTGTAAATGTTGAACTTGAATAAGAGAATTATGTTATGAGCATTTTCAAGTTAATGTGCATGTGGGCACGTGGTTTTAAGCATAATTAACTTGTGTTGGATTAAGTATAGCTATAGTCGGGATGCTTCCAATCTTTACTTTAAAATTTAACATTTGTGTATGGTTGATATATTATGACATATTACTTATTCCTTTGACATGCATTCAATATTCTCAAGGATTTAAATTGCTCACTCACTAAGCCCTTTTAGCTTAACCTTATAAATTTTCCCTCCAGATCGTGCAGAGTAGTGTTTCGTTAGGTTTTGCCACGACATAGCATCTTTAGTAAGTGTCCCATTTTGCATATATCTATTTTGATTTTCCTTTGAGAAGTTTATGAAATGTTGAAAGGCCAGAGGCCTAACTAAACTATTTCATGATTTTAAATTGAATTAGGATGTAAAATTTTTGTTACATATATGATAAGACCAGAGGCCTGATTAAAAACTTACTTCATGATTCTTTTGAATTTGAAACTAGGATGTTATTTTGGTATGTAATTATGGTAAGGCCGAAGGCCTATACATGATGTTACATTAAGTGCTAATATATGATGTAGAAAATCTTAAACAGATTTACAGGATGCATTTCGGCTTTCTAAACCCTATAAGTGTGTTTTTAGAGGTTATGAGATTAACCAATCGGGATGGGTCTTGTCAATGTTAGGTAGTGATTCCGCTCAAAGTTGTGTTGCACGACATAGCTACTTTCAATATGTTGTCTCATTTTTCATTTAATGATGTAAACCCTTTTGAGAAATTTTATGTAAATGTTATAAGATCAAAGACCTAACAAAATTGCTCTTATAAATTTCAAAATAAAATAAGCATGTTTTTGTTATATTTTGTTTCATTGAATTAAGGGTATGTTTTCTTTTTTTAAGAAAATTCCATGTAGATAAATTGTGAGGTCAAAGGCCTAGACATGTTGTTTATCAAATACTTATGGAAATTTGAAGGAATTGTTTTTACAATCAATTTTACATGATGCGTTTTGGTGTCCTAAGTCTCATAGGATTGCTGAGATCTTATGGGATAAGGAAGGCTGGGAAGGGTCATGTCACCAGTGGTGGTGGCAATGAAGGTGGTGGACATCGATCCAAGCCCACAAAAATTTTGATTTCTTATATACAAGCCAACATCATTTCTTGAGAAATTTTACAATATGATACGAATGTACTTACAATCATGATTTTTTTTCTTGACACTGCTTAGACAATAATTGGTTCTGAAATAAAATTATATTGACCATGAGAGTTCATTATGTAAATTGAACTAGATTCAAATTTTTTTTTTGGTAAGCAATTCAATTTTTTTTTCTTTTGCATCGATTGTGAATCATGATTAAACTCAACTAGATTTGGTGGGTTTGTATATTTTTTTTTTCTCTTTCAAATATTGATTAATTTTTAGAGAATCAGTTTCAATTATTTGGACAAAATATGATATAAAGGAGACTCTATTTATGTTAAAACAAACTATCTGTTCTAAGAATGAACACTTGAACATTTTTCATCAATGAAACGTGTGAACCAAGACTTAAAAAAGATAAAAAACTGGCGATAACAAGAGAAAAATAAAATATTTAGTCATTATAAGTATTATTTTCATGATTTTAATAATCGGTTATTTATACTGTTATTAAAAACCTTTTAATTATGACTTTAACAAGAGGAACATGATTATTAATAGTTGATTTCCCATCACTAAAAAGTTTTAGCAATAAAAAAGTCTTGTTATTATACAACCGTTATAGTTTCCCGTTAAAAGTATTTTCATAGTTAATATTTTTAATAGAAAAAGGTAAAACAATAAATAACGATGATGTTTTTTCGTTATTAAAACTTTTTAATAACAAAAGTTTTCTCATTATTAAAATTTTTTAACAACGGAAAATTAATAAATTTTCAGCAATAATTTTTTTTATTAAAATCATAAATTTATTTAATATTAACAAAAATATAAATAATAGGTCATTAAAATTATAAAAATAACATTTATAATAACTAGATGTTTATCTACATGTTATTTTCTTTTTGTCATTGTTAGGTTTTTTTATAGTATGGGGAGGAAAAAAAATTGTTTTTGTGAATAGTGTCATATAGGTACCCAACGCCGGTTCTTACGTTTCTAAGAAGGTACCTAGATCTGATCAAACCTTGTATATTTATCAAACAAGCTATTTCATTTTTTTCATATAAATGAAATGATTTTGTATCATCAATTAGATTTTGTTCTTATTTTGTCCCGGAATTGTTTGTATTTGCTGCAAAAGTGAGGTCTTCGCTTAGTATCTTCCACCTCCTGTAGCTTCTGTCTGAGATGATAACTTTTGACATTATATAGAAGAGTTTATGAATGCTTACTCAAATATTCAGGTACTAATAAAGAAATTTATTTTCAGAATAACTTTGATCAAACCCATGAGTTCGAACATTTGATGCATCTCTAAAATACAAAATTCTAGATGTCTAGCTACTGCATACAAATTAAACCCTAGATATTGTTTTTATTTTACTTAGAAACAAGCAAGAACATGATAATAGAGTAAGCAATATTAGTATTTACCATCTTCTGAGCATGTCATACTGAATCGATTCGGTGAAACAAGACTTTCCTCATAAGAAGCTACATCACCCCTAACAATACGTAAAGAAAATTTCATCATTTCTCCTTCCAAGAACAAAGCAACCTTTATTTCTCCTGTTCTAGTTTTGAAGGAAATAATGTTACTGCAGTCTGTAACCATAATCACTTGTTCACCATTCTTTGAAACAGCCAATGGCCTTATGTTGCTCATTAAAGAAAACCTCGAACCGAATGGCAAATTCAACAACTTAATTCATGATTCTTTCACTCCATATTTCTTCATAATCCAAACCTCTAATGTAAATTCAATATAACTGTCTTCCCGTCGAAGTCGATTTTCACAAATACAGTCTTCATAAATACTCAAAAAAGTCTTGAAAGTACCCGCAGAAGGAGGAGGAGATTGAAACTCCTTGAACTTCTCATCTTCTAAATCAAAGTAGATTATTTTATTAACCTCAAATACGCTTACGCTCAAAGTTACCCAATGTGGAGCTCCATTCACAAGTGTTGTTCCTATTTCATTAGGCAAGTAAATATCTCTATGATTGTAAAGTAGCTTCGCACACTTGTAAGGGAAGTAAAAACTTTCAAGTCGCTTCCATGAATTTGTCCTGAGATTATAAACATAACCACATACTGAATCACTCTTTCTTTCATAAAAAACCACTACCGCTTTGTAATTATCAATAGATGAATTGTAACCAAATCCCGAAACCAGAGAACGACAAGAACTTTTAAAATCACAGGGTGGAATCATCTTAAATTCCCTAATTGTTGGATTCCATAGCAGGAATTTCCTTGGGTTCAAATTGGATCCTTTAACATTTTTCAAACATATTAGCAACATACCATTACAGGACCCCAATATCTTGACAGAAGCGAATTTGTTGGCCGCAGGAACACAAATTGTTTCTTCTTCTGCTTCTTCAGCAAGCGATGAGGCTTGAGTGGCAAGACTGTATAGTGAAATACGACCTTCCCTTAAGATTTTTGATTCGATGACTCCAAGTCTGCGGAACCTTTCAGATGTTTCAATGAGATTTTGTATGGCAAACTCGTGAGTTGAGATTAAGTCACGCCAAGATTTGCAAACACACTTGAATTGCAAAAGAGATATTGCAGGTAGTTTGAGAAGGATTTGCTCTATAATTTCGTGCGGAAAGAATGGCACTGGCGCTGCCCTTCGTGTATTGCAGATTGTAAGGCCCTCCATGGAAACACAGTAGCACTCAAATCTAGCAATTCTATTCCGCTGCCTCTTTATTTAATTTCCAGGGTTAACCCCAATTCCCAATGAATCCTAATAAGGGACTAACTCAACTTTCCTAATTACTTATAGAATATTAATAAATAAAAGACTGACTCAACTTTCCTAATTACTTAATACTAAATGAATTATTTATAATTATTGACTTAAAGTATTGGGAAATTTTAGAAAATAGCCAAAATGCCCTCCCATTAAGCAAAAATACCCAAAATCACTATTTCCAAGCGAAAATACCTAAAATCACTGTTCCAAAAAAAAATGCCTATGACTTTTTTTAATACCAAAACTACCCTTTCCCTCATATTTATAAACTCTCCCATTTACTATGGGGTTTTAAGGTAATTTTAGATAAATATGAGGGGTTTTTAGATATTTTACATTATAAAGGCATTTTGATATTTATTTATTTATTTCAAACTTTTTCTAAAATATCAAAATTACCCTTCCCTTCATTTATATAACTCCCCTCACTCATTATGAGGGTTAAAATAATTTTACATAAATATGAGGGGTTTTTGGATATTTTACATTGTAAAGGCATTTTCATATTTATTTATTTATTTCAAACTTTTTTTAAAATGTCAAAATTACCCTTCCCCTCATCTATATAAACCCTCCTCACTCATTTTATTTACACACACTTCTCATATCACTCAAACACTCACTCTCACTTTCATTTTTTTTCAACATCAATTAGTAAGGATTTGTTTGGACGGAAGAAGTTCGTATTTTTGTGTTCGACTCGAAAAAACACTATTCATCAAAAAAAGGTATTTATGCCTATCTTATTCTAAAACTTAATTTCATTTGTTAAGTTTAGTTTTTATGCCATAATATGAAGGTTAAATATAATGCTTCACAAGTATAGGGGGTTAAAATAATTTAAGATAAATATGAGGGGTTTTTAGATAATTTACATTATAAAGGCATTTTGATATTTATTTATTTATTTATTTAATTACTTTTTTTTAAAATGTCAAAATTACCCTTCCTCTCATCTATATAAACCCTCCTCACTCCTTTTATTTACACACACTTCTCATATCACTCAAACACTCACTCTCACTTTTATTTTTATTCAACATCAATTAGTAGGGATTCGTTCGGACGGAAGAAGTTCGTATTTCTATATTCGACTCGAAAAAATACTATTTATCAAAAAAAGGTATTTATGTCAATCTTAGTCTAAAACTTAATTTCATTTGTTAAGTTTAGTTTTTATGTCATAATATGAGGGTTAAATGTAATGCTTCACAAGTATAGGGGGTTAAAGAATTTAAGATAAATATGGGGGGTTTTTAGATATTTTACATTATAAAGGCATTTTGATATTTATTTATTTATTTAATTACTTTTTCTAAAATGTCAAAATTACCCTTCCTCTCATCTATATAAACTCTCCTCACTCCCTTTATTTACACACACTTCTCATATCACTCAAACACTCACTCTCACTTTCATTTTTATTCAACATCAATTAGTAGGGATTCGTTCGGACGGAAGAAGTTCGTATTTCTATGTTCGACTCGGAAAAATACTATTCATCAAAAAAAGGTATTTATGTCAATCTTAGTCTAAAACTTAATTTCATTTGTTAAGTTTAGTTTTTATGTCATAATATGGGGGTTAAATGTAATGCTTCACAAGTATAGGGGGTTAAATGTAATTTAAGATAAATATGGGGGTTTTTAGATATTTTACATTATAAAGGCATTTTGATATTTATTTATTTATTTATTTAATTACTTTTTCTAAAATGTCAAATGAAATGTTATTAAAATTATGGCGCATTTTCATATTAAACATGGTAGGCGCATTATAATTGAAATTATAGGTTTTTTCGAGTTTCACTCCTTTAGGATATATCAATTCACATTTTCCAGATTTTTGCAAAATTTTTCGATTGTTGCCATACTAGGGTATTTCAACTTTTAGATTCCGAATTTCAGTTCCATTTTTTCGAATTTCATCCCTTTAGGATATATCGATTCGTATTTTTAAGATTTCTGAAGAATTTTTCGATTGATGTTATTCTAGGGTATTTCAACTTTTAGAATTCAAATTTCAATTCTGTTTTTTTGAATTTCACCGTTTTAGGATATATCAACTTGTATTTTTTAGATTTTCGAAGAATTGTTCAATTATTACCATTCTAGGGTATTTCAACTTTTAGAATTTGAATTTCAGTTCTGTTTTTTTGAATTTTATCGTTTTAAGATATATCCACTAGTATTTTCCAGATTTCTGAAGAAATTTTTTATTATTGACATTTTAAAGCATTTCAAAGTATAGAATTTGAATATCTATTTCAAAGTATAGATATTATAAAAACGTTTTAAATGGAACGTTACAAACATATAGATGCATTTTGAGGGGTAAAATAACATACGAAAGTGTTATATAAATTGTTATATAAATTGTCAAATAATTATAGGGGGATAAATAAATTATTAGAAAAATATTAGGAGTTTTTCTTAATTATTAATAATTGTACGACTGTTTTTCATAGTTATTATTGATTTTTTTATTATATATGAATAATTATCTTCAAAAACTGGTCATTGCAGGATTCATAATTAAAATGGATGGTTATGCATCAGTTCGTTATCAGGGAGAATGGATTCAAGGTCGCAACAACACAATGAAATGTGTTGGAGGAGCCAAACAATTGATTAAAATCCCTTATGGAACAACATTCGAGGGATTTATTGAGCTTTTGACGGAGTCTTGCAGTATTGATCCAATAAAAAACTACATTCAAGTATCAATAAAGCCAAGAAAAATTGAGCTCGACGGCCCCATCCAGATCCAAAATGATGAAGATGTCCAGGGTCTTCTTGATATGTCCCAGTACTTTCAGGAATGTATTCTTGTATTTGTTACATGTACCCCAATTGAAGGGCAGGAGGATGAAGATGAAGATGAAGATGAAGATGAAAACGAAAGTAGTTGGGTCAAAAAAGAATATGATTTGGAAAAGTTGATTGATTTCAGTAATGACCCGTTGTATATTGCAAACTCATGGGCTCATAGAGAAAAAGATATAGTTCCCTATTGGGGTGACTTTGATGGAAATGATATGCCCGACATTCCTTCAGAAGATGTAGAGCCTGAGTATATGACATCAGTTACCGAGGGTATGGATAGTTTATAGCTTAAAGATCCTATTTCAGGTGGTGGAAATTATTCTGGGCCATTTTTTGACAATGTCCCCACTGATCCATTTAAGTGGCTTCCTGATTTTCCTCCACAGCCATCAGCATCATCAGGTAGTTCCAGATCGATCCGAGAGGAGCATGGTGTCAAGATAGGGGATATTTTTCATAATAAAGTCCAATTGAAAGACGCTGTGAAACAATTTGCCTTACTGAAAGGATTTCAATTTGATGTCAAAAAGTCTGACAAGAAACGGTGGGAAATTAAGTGCACGGTTGAAAATTGTAAGTGGTATATATATGCAACCAAGTCCACTGTTGGTGATGTGTGGGGTATCAACTCTATGAATCCTACCCACACATGTTTAGTTGATTAAATCTTGCCACATCACAGACAAGCTGGCGTCCGAGCTTTAGGTCAATTAATGAGATCAAAGTTTGTGATGATTGATCGAATTTATCGGCCTAAAGAAATAATTGTAGACATCGCCGACCGATATAAAATTGATATTTCCTACTCACAGGCTTGGCGGGCAAGAAATTGGGCTATCAATTCATTGAGGGGTTCACCGGAGGAATCTTTTATGCTGTTACCAGATTATTGTTACAATTTACAACGTACTAATCCGGGCACCGTTACTGCTATTGAAACAGATGATGAGCATCGATTTACAAATTTTTTCATGGCGTTAGGACGTTCCGTTCGTGCGTTTAGTTAATATCTTTGCCCCGTTATTTGCATTGACGTTGCTTTCCTTAAAGGTCGATATCTGGGGCATTTATTTATTGCGGTGGCTCTTGATGGTAATAATCAAATATACCCTATTGGTTTCGGTATCGGCAAAAAAGAAGATCACGACACGTGGTGTTGGTTTCTTATGAGAATTAAAGAATGCATACCTGACCTCTCTGAGCTTGCAATAATCTTCGATCGACATCATGCTATCTACTCGACAATGGCTGAAGTCTTTCCAGATATCCACCATGGATGTTGTTGTCATCACCTTCTGTGTAACATGCAGACAAAGTATAAACGGGACTCAAAGGTATATTGTAAACAAGTAATTAAATTTATAACAGTTTATCATTTTCAAACATTTTGCTTACAATAAGTTTTCATATTTTTTTCCCTCTTACAGGATACGGGTGCATATTGGAAAGCCGCTAAATCATACACAGAGTCTGAATTTGGTTCGATGATGCAATCCATTGACTCAATGAACCCCCAAGCTGGAGCTTATCTACGGGATGTCGGCTTTCACCGTTGGAGTAGAGCGTACTTTCCAGGACATCGATACAACATTATGACCACAAATATTGCTGAGTCATTTAATGCCCTTGTCAGACATGCACTGGGCCTACCTATAACCATGCTCTTGGAGTTTATTCGTGGTACAATGCAACGATGGTTTTACCAGAGGAGAACCCATGCAAGTAAGTATCAAATTGATATTAATTAAAAGTTGTCTCATATACTTTTTTCCACTTTGTTAATCATATTACCAAATGTGTTCTTAATATTTTTTCTGAATTACAGGTGAATGTCATAACTTCCTCACCCCTTGGGCGGAAGATAAGATCAGTAATCGTCTTTCAAAGTCTGCGAGTCTGGATGTTTGACCGATTACACCTACTCGGTATCAGGTTGTTGGATTTGGTGGATTCATGGGTATTGTGGACCTTGGTAACATGTCTTGCACGTGTAGAAAGTTTCAGCTTTCATGTATTCCATGCAAGCATGTCATTGCCGTTGCACGACATATGAGACTGACGAATGTGCACGCATGGGTTCATCCATTCTTCCGCACCGATATTTATCGTGTAATATATCAGGAACCAATCAATCCTCTTGGAAATCAATGTGATTGGTTACACTCACCGGAAGACAGAGTTATATTGCCCCCCGTCCTCGATAGTCGTCGTCCAGGTCGTCCATCCAATAGAAATCGACATCCATCGCAAGGAGAAATTGTTACACCGAGGATTTGCAGTCGTTGCCATGAACCGGGGCATACGTGAACCCAATGTAAATCCCCAGCACCGGTCCCGAGCTCCGCCCCCCAACGTTCACATACAAAAGGCAAAGGAACGAGATCTTGACATGCTTATACTCAATTTTGTTTGTTATATGATTCTTCATTGTTGTACTTCAGTTTTATGTAACCGATGTATTTTTATTATTGTTTCAAACGTGTAATTGTATTGTCATTTGATGTAATAAATTTAGTGTTTCGTATGAGTTATTTCAGTATTACTTTATTTTCTCTAATAAATTAAAAGTGTGTAAATGTTTGAGTAATCATACGTTTTTATTGTTTTTTCATTACAAGATTATTTTAAAAATGAAATCAAATACGATACACATCCATATATAACCACAAATAAAGTATATCATACACATATACACATACAATAAATATATACATCTAAACATAGGAATAACGATAAATATACATTCGTGAGCTACTCGATACAGTGAAAATACAACTGCGTCGCTAATCGTCAACGCATAGAGGTAGACGACTCTCGGGGAAAAACGTAGCTCCGTGCCAACGCCAAACACTCAAAAAATCGCAACATAAAGATGCCACAGTCACCGGAGCCCAACCCCTGCTGAGGGACATCCGACGCTCGATGTAAAGTGAGGGGATCACGTCGTGGAGTCCTCCTAGAAGCTGTCCAAAAAGTCGTCGCCTCTAATAACACGGGAATAAAGGTCATGTACGGTCACATGCGCTGCTCCAGAGTCCCTATATTTCCCGAATATGAAATATCTGAATCGTACACCGTAATCGACCACTCACGAAAATCTATAACTCCGACGACCCAATGTGCGTTCTCGAAGTTTATAGGGATGAAAACCTATAAACAGTGAGACATTTTAGTTACTTATCGTTGTCGTTAACCAATTGAATATAAAAGAAATATATATAAACTCTACCTGATCGACCATCCCCTATGGTTTGTACAACAATCCCGGGGTGTACGCTGCATCAACCATCCTCGTGAAGAGCCCCGAAAACTTAAACTCTCCAATCGGTGTGGTCTGCCAACTCTTCCAGGCCATCTCAATATGGCCTCCAAAGAATGTGTGGGCAGTCGTCCAATGCTGTGAGATAGTCGACTGGTGATCGTCCTGCTGTCGACGTAATAAAGCCAAAAAGGAATCCACATGTTAAAATGGTATAAACAAGTTCACGTGTTAGTTATTAATAAATATATCTAATATGGGAACAATCGAAAAATCCTTCAGAAATCTGGAAAATACGAGTCCATATCTCATAAAACGATTAAATTCAAAAAAATGGAACTGAAATTCCAATTTTAAAAGTTGAAATAACCTAGAATGGCAACAATCAAAAAATCCTTCGGAAATCTGAAAGATAAGAGTCCATATCTCGTAAAATGGTGAAATCCGAAAAAACAGAATTGAAATTCGAATTCTAAAAGTTGAAAAACCCTAGAATGGGAACAATCAAAAAATCCTTTGGAAATCTGAAAAATACGAGTCCATATCTCGTAAAACGGTGAAATTTGAAAAAACGGAATTGAAATTCGAATTCTAAAAGTTGAAAAACCGTAGAACAGAAAAAACGGATATAAAATTCGAAAACTACACAATCAAAAACCCTAGATAAGAAAAATCTCAATTTACCCCCTCATGAAAACTCAAACTCTAAAAGGTCCACTGTGTTCTAAGGAATTTCCCCAGCTTCCCAATATTTTAAAAAAGCTACTTTACCCCCCTAAAAACAGCCAATCTTGGCTGAACGTGGGATGCACGATTTTGACGTGGGAAACACTGTTCCCACGTCGGACTGCCGATCTCTTCGGCAGTCATTTTCAGCCAAATTTTGGTCGTTTCAGCCTCCGATTTTCACATAAATCAAATCTACACGTTGTCTAACACAAAACCCCTCAATTAATTCAACAAAAACAACCAAGAATCAAAAGATTTTAAGCATTATTCAAACCGTAAACCCTAAAATTTCAAACCGAAAAATCTCAATCAAATCTCAATAATATGAGCAATAACTTGATCCAAACAAGATTACGGGAGATATACTAACCTTCTTTGCCATTTGAGGATGCCGAAAATCAAGAAAATCGACGGAAATCAGATCGCCCGTGGGATGAACGTGGTGACGTGAAAATGTTTTGAAATTTGAGAGAAATGCACAGTAAATTCACTAATATTAACGTGGGAAATAGGAAATTTTGTTGTGTTATATATATGGACATTTTTGTAATTTCGCCAAACTCACATTGACGTGACAAATTTCAAAAAAACCCCACGTGGGCTAAGGGCTCCCACGACACCCCAATTGTTTTAAAAAGCTAAGTTACCCCTCTAAATTTGGCTGAACGTGGGATTGATGATTTTGACGTGGGAAACACTGTTCCCACGTCGGACTGCCGATCTCTTCGGCAGTCATTTTCGGCCAAATTTTGGTCGTTTCAGCCACCGATTTTCACATAAATCGAATCTACACGTTGTATAACACAAAACCCCTCAATTAATTCAACAAAAACAACCAAGAATCAAAATATTTTAAGCATTGTTCAAACCGTAAACCCTAAAATTTTAAACCGAAAAATCTCAATCAAATCTCAATAATATGAGCAATAACTTGATCCAAACAAGATAACGGGAGATGTGATAACATTATTTTCCATTTTCGGTTGCCGGAAAGCAAGAAAATCGGCGAAAATAATGTTCACCGTGGGATTGCCGTGGGATGCGTTAAAAATTCAAATTTTCTTTGAATTGCACAATGAAAATTTGCCGTGTTTATATATGGGGGCATTTTCGTCATTTCACAAAACCTGGGCATTTTTGCTTAAACCTGAATTTTTGGGGCAATTTTGTTTAGACCCCTTTAATTTTGCCTAATTTTTAAAATTTCCCTAAAGTATAACTCTTTCAAGATTATTTTCTTAATATTACTGTTATAGCGCTTGAACCAAATGGGAAATTGTGGAATCCTTCCCCTAAGTAGGCTAAAGCACATGTTCCTATTCGACGAACTTAAATTTACATCGCATTCTCTTCCTAGTTTTCCAATTCGGTACGTACTGGTTTCCCTTTGAGACGGAAGCAACACTGCCATTAGACATGTTCCTCTAGACATTCACTTGTATTTTTATTCATTTTCTACTCAGATTTCTTCCACTTGGAGCTCTTCCTCTACCAAAAAAAAAAAAAAAAAACCCATTGTTTTTTTTCTCGAATTGCACGGTTTGAAGAGTAAATGAAACCAGGTGACCCAATAGCTGTAATATCCAATATTTGTTGTTATTATTATTTTATTATTCTCATGTTTTGGGATAAGGATTAGAGATGTGATATAATTTGATCATTAAGGATATGGGATATGTTTAAATTTTGAAAAAGATGAGACAAAATTTTAAATATTAAATATAAGAGATAATTATCTCAACTTCCATTTCAAGGGAATAGATATATTTTGAATATTAAGATTTGAGATAAAGATTTTAATTACCTTAAATCTATTTGGAAGAAGACTTTAATAATAAGGATAAGGTTGAAATCTTAATTATAATAAGATATATTTCAATATTGGGATATCAAGGGTGACAAAGTTGTATACTCAATAAAATTATATGTTAGAATTTTGGTAAACCCTAACTTACACTCTAAACAAACAATAGGAGAGATGATGATTATTATCTTTAGAGAAGGGAAAAGCATTGTTGATGAAGGACTTGAAGCAAATTTTATTTAAGATATCACAACATAGTATTAACCTTTTTCTTAATATTTTCATGATTTTATAAGTAATAAAAATTTTATAAATTTTTCTAAGATCTTAATTTGTTGAACCTAGAAAATTTTCAGTAGTGTTTGTGACCTTTGAAAGAAGCTATTTTTGTGGACTTTTTAAAATCATTTTCAATTCGAATATTGTTTATATATAAATTTTTGATGAAATTTTTGTAATTTTACAAATTATAAATGATTTGTTAAATTATTATAAGATTGAGTGTTAAACCTTCGATAAATGGCTGGCAGTGTTCCTGATCTGTGGAAAAAAAATTATTTTAGACAAGTTTTTATATCCCTTTTAAGCTAAATATATATATTTTTTGTGAACCATTTTTATGTTTTTTTTTACTCTGCAAGTTTCGTAGTAATATTTCAATTGGTGTAAAAATTTATAAAATTAATAGAACAGAGGTTTTATAGTGTAAGCATATGTTAGCTCTAGTGTTTATCTTTTGAGAATTGTGAGAATTTGTGAAATTATTTTTGAATTGAGGTTCTTCAATAGAATTTAAGAATATTTCAAAAGGTTTCTTGATAAAAATTGAATTCATTGAACGTGTGGCTAGGATCTGAATTTGTTGTTGTGTGAAAGCTTGAACATGTAAGAGTTGTATTGACTTTTGTTCTCAATCAAAGTAGAAACTATTTATTTTGTACATATATAAATGTTTGATTTTGATCCTGTATGTTTGTAAATAATAGTTAAATCTATAAATTTTGGTTTTCGTAAGTTATATAGATATTTTGTTATATATATATATATATATATATATATATATATATATATATATATATATATATATATATATATATGTTAGTAAATTATAAAATATTTCTTTAAATGTCTTTGTTTTACCCAACTTTTACTTATTTAAACATTGATTTATAAGTTTATATTTATAGTCTGTCTAGGTTTAATCAATAACCTCGATCAAGGTCAATCCATGGTCTGATTGTGGTGAAATTTTATGAGTACATTCAAGACTCATTGATCTTCATTCTGAATGGTGGAACAGATTTGAAGTTTGAGAAATTCACCTTTCAACCCTTGAACGCACCTCTGTTTTTGGTGAGATTTTTCTATATTCGTTGTGGAAACTTGTTGCATTCGACAAGAAGATTTGTTCTTGAGTCGTCATGGATTTATGCTTCTAGTTTTAACCAGAGAGATTTGTATCCAATCTTGTTGATAGTGGAAATTTTTGGGTGGACTACAGTCCTGTGGTATTTCCTTTCTCACGTTGGGGAGATTTCCATGTTAAAACTTGTTTATATGTTGTGTTGTTGGTTTTTGTTTGCTTCCATATTTTTCGGTTCACACAGATTGGGAGAAAAGTAATTCTATTGCATATTGATTGATTGTGTGAATTTACAATTAGATTGTGTCATTGTGTGATTGCTCCCAACAAGTAGGTTCTTTACCAATTGTTGATAACGTTCCGGTCCAGTAATTTAGTCCAATTACTTAAATGTAAAAATAAGATCGTGTCATACTACAATGGTTTTCATGTACAAGATTTTGAACCTGGCATTCAAAATTTGCATCATTTTGTTATGTGCAGTATCCAATTAGTTTTCAAGACTATCAAGGTGCTGAGCTTGATGCCCCCTTGTACACTCTACTTCAACAATTATTGATCACTTCAGTGAAAAGGGAATTAGGTGCAATGTTTCTCTTAAAGCGCTCTGTAAGAAGAAAGGTCTTAATGTTGAGGTAAAAAGATTTTAACCTTCATATACTGGTTTTCTTATCTTATATGTGTGCGCTTGATTAGCCATGCTTTTTAGGACACTTGTCTCAACTAGCAATTTGTATGTTTAACGCTGTGTCATGTGATACCTGAATTCAGTACTGTTATGGATGTTTATGAATGACTGCAACAGCATTTGTGCAGAAGGCTGCCTGAATAAATGTTTTGGCCCTATAAAACGAATTTATTATAAAAATGCTATTCATTATATATTACTATATAGAGTAAGTTTTGAAATAAAAAATTGGCATATTTATATGTTTGGTGTGAAGATTCACTAGCCTACTGTTGTTGCCACTGAAGAAGAAACGTTAGTCACAGTAGCAACCGGAGTTCGTCATCGTCAATCGTTGTCTGAGCCTGCAAAGTCGTCATCAACGACTGTAAATATAACCGTTAACACAACATGCCGTCAACTGTAGCAGACCATTCGTTGTCGTCATCCATTGTCTAGTGTTGTGTTTCTATACGGATCATCCATAAACTAACAACTTTTTCATGGAGAGACTTGGCTTACTTTGCATTAATTGATTGATTAATAATTAGTGTAACCATTTTTGCAGGTGACATCTGAAGTTACTGCGGAAAAACAGATCCAGCAACTCTTGTTTCCGCGTGCTTGCAGAAAGAAACTGACAACTCAACAAGATATGTTTAAAGAGCCATATTGTTCTTAGTCTTATTGTTGTAATTAAGTAATAATAAGAAATTTATTCTCAGAATAACTGAATCAAACTTATGAGTTCGAAAATTTGAGGTATCTCTAAAACATAATACTATAGATATCTAACTATTGCATACCAGTAAAACCCTCAGATATGATCTTTCTTTTGCATATAGACAAGCAACAACATAATAAAAGAGTAAGAAATATTAGTATGTACCATCTTCTGAGCCTGTCGTACCGAATCGATTTGGTGAAACAAGACTCTCCTCATAAGAAGCTATCACATGACCCCTATCAACACGCAACGAAACATTCTTCACTTCTCCTGTTGTAGGGTTGAATGAAACCATGTTACGCCAATATATAATCATAACCACTTCATCACCATTCTTTGAAACAGTTAATGGCCTTATGTGTCTTGTATTACTAAGCCATAAACCTAATGACAAATTCATCAACTTAATCCATGATTCTGTCACTCCATATTCCTTCATAACCCAAACCTCTAATGTATGTTCAGTGTAATTTTCTTCCCTTCGAAGTCGAATTTCACAAAGGCAACCTTCAAAAATACCCAAAGAAGTCCTGAAAGTACCGAATGAAGGAGGAGGAGATAGAAACTCCTTGAACTCCTCCTCTACTAAATCAAAATAAATTATTTTATTAACCTCACCTTCGTTTAAGCTCAGTGTTACCCAATGTGGGGCTCCATTCACAAGTGTTGTTCCTATTTCATCAGGTAAGTAAATGTGACTGGGAGGGAAGTAAAAATTTTCCACTTGTTTCCATGAATTTGTCTTGAGATTATAAATAAAACCATGTACCAAATCACTGTTCCAATTAGACATAATCACTACCACTTTGTAATTATCAATAGATGAATTGTAACCAAACCCCGAAACCTGAAAACTAAAAGAACTTCTAATATAGAATCCTGGAATCATCTTGAATTCCCTAATTGTTGGATTCCATAGCAGGAATGTCACTGGGACTCCATTGGATCCCTCATCAGTTTCTAATCGTATCAGTAACATACCATTACACGACCCCAATACCTTGGTGCAGATGATTCTACTGTTGCCATCGTAAGGCCATATCCTGGTAAAAATAAATTCATTGGCTGTAGGAGCGAAACAAATTGTTTCTTTTTTTGCTTCCCCAGCACGCGATGCGCCTTGAGGGGCAAGACTGTATAGAGAAATATGGTCATACCTTAAGTTTTCTAATTCGATGACTCCAATTCTACGGAACTTTTCAGATGTTTCAGTGAGATGATTTATGGCAAACTCGTGAGTTGAGATTAACTCACGCCATGA
Source organism: Mangifera indica (assembly GCF_011075055.1). Taxonomy (NCBI): domain Eukaryota; kingdom Viridiplantae; phylum Streptophyta; class Magnoliopsida; order Sapindales; family Anacardiaceae; genus Mangifera; species Mangifera indica. The sequence goes on along the minus strand of NW_025401105.1, from coordinate 112,410 downwards.
TTTGCAAACAGACTTGAATCGCAAGAGAGATTTTGTGGGTAGTTTGAGAAGGATTTCGTGTATAATTTCATGCGGAAAGAATGGCCCTGGCGCTGCCCTCTCTTTCTGTCTACTGGGAATTGTTGTAAAACCCTCCATAGAAACGCAGCATTACTCAAATCCGAGGATTCTATTCCCAGTAATTTTATTAGCCATCTCTTTTTTCAATTTTCCAAGTTTTATATTACTCCGATTTCCTAATGAGTCCTAATAAAAGACAAACTCAACTTTCCTAATTACAAGTAGAATATTAATAAAAGACTAACTCACTTTCCGATTATTGAGTTAAATATAACTCTCTCAAGATTATGTTCCTAATAAGATAATAGTCCTTGGACCAATTGGGAAATTGCCGAATCCTTAGAAAGACTTCCCTTATTGTTTCACATGTTCCTAAAAAAGCGACGAAAATCTCTTTATATTAAGTAATTTGAAATTCTCCAAGAGCTACTAATAAAATCACTTTATATTGATCTTGGGTGTAAAACGGGCCAGTCTTAGTTGAAATTCCACCTCACATCACATGTTGATTAACATGTCTAAAAGAGAAGCAACTTACAGAAAATCATAATCCTTAGAAGGGTCAAAATAAATTATATAAATTTTATGATAAAAATAATGTTACAGGGGGCAACAAAATTTTCTATGGTGTCTATAGTTTTTGTACTTGACTTTTAATTGATAAGACAGTATTGATAACTAATATAATATAACATTATAAATAGAAAACTCTAAAGGTTATATGGATACTGTAAAGTGTCATCATCCCTAACATTCTAGCACTTATGAAAACTCTAACACTGTTTATAATCTAAATCACACTTCCAACAAGCTTATTATCTAATTGTTACTCCAAGAACACAAAATCAAATGGGAAACTTCTTCAAATCAATGTGTCTAACTGTATATTTGGTTTTTTTTTTAATATCTTTGTCAATGATTAACAAGATTTTAAGATAGATTGTGGTCGAAATCATATTAACCTGTTAGAGTGGGAGTGTTACACTACTTAAGTAGGTGAATTTACGCCTATCAGACTGAAATGTAATTTTTGTTCTATCATATGAAATTGGCAGTGTTATGTTATTTTACATTATAAAAGCAAAATAATTTTTTTATGAGTAGGGATTAATATTTTATAGATAGTGGTTGTATGATAGTACCCATGAAGGGATAAAATGATCATGTTCATAATGATTCTTCATATTTTTAGTATGTCTTAGTAGTTACATATTTGATTTAATTTTTACCCTTGCAAGATTGAACAAAATGGCTGAAGTTGAAGTTTTGGTAGGGTACAAAAGACAGTAGATCTCCACGAATAACAACACAATGTTGTACATTAGTGGAAAGCAAAAATGGTGATAATCTAACAAGATACAACATAGCAAGGCTTGGTGGAGTTATTGAGCTCCCGTTTTCTTATATATGTAAGGAGGAAGTGCATCCCACATAAGCATGAAGCTTGAAAAACTCCATTAATGAGATGTCATACAAATTTTAGGATGATGATGATGTTTGCTCTGTTTTATGTCCTAAAGAAGAAGATGCTAAAAGTGGCCTCTCTTTATGTGATAGTTACTCCTAAGACAAGAAAAACATACATCATTTCAAGAAGGAGGTTATGAAGCATAACATGTTGTTGGACTTTCCACTAAATTTAAAAGGCAACAATAGTCTTTTAAAGTATTAACCTTTATCTTAGACAAGAGGCTCTGTGGCCAAGTTATTTCAGTGGAAGCTTGACTGATAGCCCTGTACTCAGGTTTTGTTGAAGATAAGGCCATCACTTTCTACTTCTTGGAACCTTACTAAACCATGTTAGAGCCAAAGAACATAGCCAACCTACCAGTGGATCTCTCATCACGTATGTTGTCTATCCAATCAACAATTATGACTGCCTTTATAGTCAAAATCTTAGTAGGTTTAATAAGCAGACCATACTAATGAGTTCTTTTAATATATCTAAGGACTCTCTTCTAATTCATTAGGATCCTTTAGAAATTAGTTGAGCTTATTCACAACAAATGATAAATCAAGTCTAGTTATGGTTAGGTATTGAAAAGCACTAAGTACACTTCTATATTTTATGGGATTAGAACAGGGCTCACTATCTCCTAAGTATAGCTTGGTACCAACAGCCTTAAGAGTCTTACATGACTTACAATCTAGCATTTGAATTTTTTATAACAACTCAGTATCATATTTAGACTGACATAAGTGAAGGCCAAACTAATCTTTATGCACTTTTATCCCAAGAAAAAAATTCAAAGACCCCAAGTCTTTTAAGGAGAACTCCTCATTAAAATCTTTAATCAAATTCCGGATATAGTTTGAGTCAAGCCCTATGAGGAGTATATCATCCATATAAATAAGGATGTATACTCTAATTTCTGTAGATCTTAAAATGAACAGGCTAGATGTAACATCTCTGGTCCAATAACCCGGCCCACTGTTAAGATATTGTCCACTTTGGACACACAGTCCATCATGGTTTTGCTATTGGGCTTTGCAACCCAAAACGCGTCTTGACAGTTAAGGAGCTCACACGCTATTTAACCACTTAAATTCTCCCACCATTAACCAATGTGGGATACATAGACAGACCCAGCATCTCTCTCGTGTTTTATCGATGTGAGATTCGCCTAAGGGTATCACATACACCCCCCCTTACGGGACTCAGCGTCCTCACTGAGGTTTGCCCCACCATCGTTCAAGAGGACACGCGAAGCTACTATGATACCATTTGTAACATCTCTGGTCCAATAACTCGGCCCACTGTCAAGATATTGTCCACTTTGGACATACAGTCCATCATGGTTTTGCTATTGGGCTTTGCAACCCAAAACGCGTCTTGACAGTTAAGGAGCTCACAGGCTATTTAACCACTCAAATTCTCCCACCACTAACTAATGTGGGATACATAGACAGACCCAACATCTCTCCCGTGCTTTGTCGATGTGGGATTCGCCTAAGGGTATCACACTAGAGTTTGACACCGCTGTGGTAAAACCTCTAATCAGTAGAACATGTTTTAGTTTTTCAAACCAAGCCCTGGGGACTTGTTTCAAGCCATAGAAAGCTTTTTTTGAGTTTGCATACAAACTAAGGTCTATCTTTATCAACAAAGCCTTGTGGCTGACTCATGTAAACTTCCTCAACCAAATCTCCATTTAGGAAAGCATTATTTTTGTCCATTTGATGGACAACCCATTAAAAAGTTACTGCTAGTGTTAAAATCACTCTAATGCTTGCATTAACAAAGAAGACTATTATTACCTCCTATTACTTTAGGCCTCAGATAGCCATGATTAGTACCAAAACCATTGATTTACCCACCACATTAACACTTCCTGCATTAAAATCAAAGGGTAAAGCTTTTATTTTACTCAATTTTTATTCATACTTCTGCAAGATAAACTTTATCTTAGGTAAGTTCAGTTTTTTAGTTGAAGACTCCATTCTAGCTATTATATGGACAACCATAGGCTCAAATTTAGTACTCAACCCATCTAAAATGAAGTGAATTAAATCCTTTTCACTCAAAGATTGACCATTAGCTACTAGGGTATCAAAGATATCTTTCATCTTACATAGGTACTCCTGAACAGACATATTACCCTTTTTAAAAGTTTAAAAAGTGTTTCTAAGAGTTTAAAAAGTGTTTCTAAGAGTTGTAATTTTGATCTTAGACTCTGATATGAAATAGGTGGTACGTGCTGTCGTTGACACTCAAATTAAATCCTAAATTCCTGCAACAAAAATGTAGTAAAGGAAAGTAGGGATCGTTCCCTCGAAGAGCTTTGATTAGTATGTCGTCACAAATAAATCGAAACAAATAAATAAAAATGGGGTTTTGAAGTGAATACAAATTATAATGAAAAACACTAATTAAAAATTCAGTAAAATAATCTAAAAGGAATAAATCGATTTAACAAACCTTGGTCTTCGGTCACATCCACCATTGGAACTACGATTGATCATCGAAACCAAAAATATCAAATTAATTATTCAAATATTCGTTGTGGTATTAAATTTACCTGTCATTCCTTACGATTAGTTAACCAAAAACATGTATTCCAATTAACCCTTATTGATTAATAATTCGGATACGATCTCGAATTTAATTAAACAATAGCGTTACGAATTAGAAAGACCAACGAAGCAAGACAACACAAACGTACGACGTTGCATTTAATCCAGTTGATTATTTTCCTAGGATTTAAAGTTTTTGACGCAGCAAACGATAAACCTAGTTACCACTTCGATTAGGTGGATTGAACAATTATGGATTCAGCACCTAAACTAGTAATAGATTATATTAATTGATAAACTAATTGCGCACCTTAGAAATCAACCAACACAATCATGAAAAATAATTCAGAAAGATAACCAATACTCAAATAATTAAAAGATGCATTAAAGAACAAAAATAAATCTCACAATCATTGTAGTTCCATGGTTTCAGATCCCTTCAACCAAGATAAATTATTCAGCCACTGTAGACCATGCTTTTCTCTCTAATTCTCTAAGTACAATGGTTGATAATTCTCAAATAAAAATAAGAGTATATATATTGTCTTCCTACTAAAAATCTGGAAATTGAGAGTCAATCCTAATCTCCTAATCCAATCAAGCAAAGTGATGCATATCTTCCCAAAAAGAAGGGAAAAGATATGTATTTTTTATGTATATCCTTCCTCCAAAAATATCCTTCCTTATCCATCTCAATTAATCCTCTTTCCCAGTTGGTAATTATTCCTTTTCATAGGAAGCAAATCTTGATATTTAGTGGACCTTTGCAACAGATCTGGACGTCCAGATTTTATTTCCGCATTCTGTTTTCGTCTTTCATGTGCCCACGCCTAGTCAGCATCACGAAATTTCTAGTTTAATAGATCTGCTCCAGTTTTTCATCTTTTTGGCCCAACTTATTCCAAAAATGCTCAAAGCTTTCTAAATGCAAAAAGATAAGTAATTTTATTAGATTGAATCAAATTTCCACACAACACAAAGGAATTATAAATCAAAATAGTAACAATTAATGGCCTTATCAAATTCCCCCACACTTATCTTTTGCTCGTCCTAGAGTAAAACAAAAACAAAAATAAAGCAAACACAAAAATGTTCCATCAATCTCTTTTCTCACGATACCAAAAAGTGTGCATACCTTAAGATTCAACCCAACCAAGATTTAAGCATCAACACACATCATTATCAAACTTTACAAGGAAGTATGCACAAAGACAAATCAAGATAATCCCATTCTAAAGCATGTATAAAGCTTTGGTGAATCATCCTCACGGTTATCACTCATATCACTCATGTGTTTAATGGTTAGGTGTTTCACTCAAATTCTTCCAATGCAAACATTCTACCATAAGTGTGATACCCTTAGGCGAATCCCACGTTGACAAAGCACGAGAGAGATGCTGGGTCTGTGTGTGCTCTGTCTATGGATCCCACATTGGTTAGTGGTGGGAGAATTTGATTGGTTAAATAGCCTGTGAGCTCCTTAACTGTTAAGACGCGTTTTGGGTTGCAAAGCCCAGAAACAAACCCATGATAGACTGTGTGTCCAAAGTGGACAATATCTTAATAGTGGGCCGGACTATTGGACCTAGGGTGTTACAAATGGTATCAGAGCAACTCCGCGTGTCTTCTTGAACGATGGTGGGGCAAACCTCAGCGAGGACGCTGAGTCCTGTAAGGGGGGGTGTATGTGATACCCTCAGGCGAATCCCATATTGACAAAGCACGGGAGAGATGTTGGGTCTGTGTGTGCTCTGTCTATGGATCCCACATTGGTTAGTGGGGGGAGAATTAGATTGGTTAAATAGTCTATGAGCTCCTTAACTGTTAAGACGCGTTTTGGGTTGCAAAGTCCAAAAGCAAACCCATGATGGACTGTGTGTCCAAAGTGGACAATATCTTAATAGTGGGCTGGGCTATTGGACCTGGGGTGTTACAATAAGCTTGCTTATACACCAAATCTCCACCACTTAGATTATATACATGCATAAATCACAAGGACTTATTTTAGGTTGTAATGGGGTTTTGGGTAAAGGTGAGGATTAATGGATACAAAAGGTTAAAACCATGAATATTAACAAAACATTTAAACACCTAAGGGGAACAAAAATGTAAAGCTAAAGCCACCATATTCACCACATTTCTTTGCTACTTGCTATTGCCTTTCTCTTCTCTCTTTTTCAACTTTTTTTTTCTTTTTTTTTTTTTCTTTCTTTCTTTTCTTTTTCCTTTTTTTTTCTTTTCTGTTTCCTTTTTCAGCATTTTTTTTTTCTTGAATAACTAAGAGAATTGACAATAAAGCTAGCAACATAGGGCAGTAACAATAACAACATAAGGCAATAACTAAGAGAATTTAAGTCCCCTTTTCCCCCACACTTAGAATTCTTCAAGATAGCAAATTCACCCAACAACAAATTTTAGTTTAAATGCCCTGCTAATTTTCATGGTTGGGTGAGGATTTTTACTTGAAGGCTTGGGTTTGTAATCTGGTTTTAGCACAAAGAATCAAGGGTTTTGTAAGGCTCAAAGGGTTAACTAGGGAAATTAAAATAGGTTGGCTTTTTAAGCTAAAGGTTTTAAACAAGAATGCCTTTATCATTTCCATGCATGCATATTTCAATATGGTCTCGAAACGGTTCAAAGCAAGTTCTAGAGATATATTCACATGGGAGAATATCACTCATCAAAGAAAATATAGATTGATATGAATGTTTTAATCTTTTTCGGCTCAAAACTCACGGGTTAAATAAATTCACCTTAACTTCAAACAAACTCTAGCACTCAATTATCAAAATTTGTTTAAGTGCATACCCCTAATTAATCTAACAAATCGGTGCACAATGCTCTCCTATTGAATCGGCTAAATTCCAAGGTATGCATACAAATTAATTCATTCAAAGTAAAATTAATGGACTGTTTAGCTGACTAAAAACAGGGAAGGATACACTAGCTGCCATAAAAATCAAACTTTATCCAGCAAGGAGCAGCAACATAGACAAAACAAAGCAAAAATTTTAGGCATAACAGAATACGCCTAACACAAGGAAGACAGAACAACAAAAAAAAATGACAGAGAAACAGAATAGAATAAAAGCAGAACAGAGAAGACTAGAGCAGAGAAGAACAGAACAAGTAAACAAAACAGAGCAGAAAAAAATAAATAAATAAAATAAAACTGAAGGATAGAATAGTACACAACAGAAAAATAAACAGCAGAAAAATAAAACACAAATAAACCCTCCCCCACACTTAAACCAAACATTGTCCTCAATGTTTAAACAAAACAGAATATAATAAGAACTGAAATTTAAAAGAAAAGGGAAAGAAGACTTCTCTGGATTTGGGGAAAAGGAACAGTAGTTCAAATTTTTGGAGAGTTGCAATTGATGGAGGATTCTTTAGATTTTGATAACAGCTCTGGTGTAGGAGGCCTCCGATGGGTGGGTTTTTACTGCTCTTTGATGCTTGTGAACGGGTTCTGACCATGGCATTGCAGAATGAGGAAAGAGGCTGCTAGGTTTTTATTTTAGCTGGAGAGAAATTGTGAGGCGTAGGTTTGGCAAATATGGTCTCTGGAAGCAAATAAACCCAGCCTTATAATTACGCTAAATCATATGGCCCCCTTGAATTTAAGAAAATAACAAAGCAGAAGTTGGACTTTTGACAAAAGCACATGACCCAGTTCCAGAATACCAAACTGCAGATTCCTCCCCCGTGAACATTTACAGAAAACTAATTGGGACCTGCAGGAGGAAGAAGACGATTGAACAGTAACATTAAAATAAACCTAAGCAAAAATCATAAAATAATTGCTAATTAAATATCTAAAAATCATAAAACTAAAATTGGAAAACATAAACCGAAATTAAAAGCAAATTTCTAGAAAATTAAAATTGCAGCATTAATCAAAATAAGATTGAAAGCTTGGGTTGCCTCCCAAGTAGCGCCTTTGTTTATAGTCATTGGCTCAACGTAATGCCTTCATCTATTTATTCGGGATCTTTCAACTCCACTTCTCCGATGTTTTCAGCTGGCACTCCTTTGTAAAACAGTTTGAGTCTATGACCATTAACTTGAAATACTTTTGATGTCACTAAGCTCTGAATCTCTAGCTTCTTCAGAATTTGCACCAGTTTCTCTTCTTGCTGCTTATTTAACTTGCTGGAAATGATCACTGGTAAGATTTTCCTATCTCCTAGGTACACATATTTAAGGTGATTTGGAAGAGGTTTCAGTTCCAGCTCTGGTACCTGCAAAATAGAAGGTAACAATTTTTCATTAGGCACTGGCAGCTCAATATAAAATAAATTACCTGTATTTTTCAGCTCTCTGAACTCATTCATCTTTGTCCCTGCATTCTGCACATCTGAAATTAATTTAAATTATCTCTTTCTTTCAAAATATTTTTATGGTTAGCCACCTTTAACTCATCATCATCATCAAGTATATCCTGAGCTATAGAATCAATTAAATCAACTGAATACACAGGAAAATCCACATCAGAATATTTCATAGCATCATAAATATTAAATTGGACAGCTTCACCATCAAACTCCATGGTCAGTGTGCCTTTGTGAACATCAATTTTCGTTTTAGCTGTTTTCAGAAAGGGTCTTCCTAGCAAAATAGGTGCAGATTGGTCATTATTTTCTATGTCAAGAACATAAAAATCAGCTGGAAAAATTAATTTATCATTAACTTGAACAAGAACATCTTCAATTAACCCCTTGGGATATACATTTGATTTATCGGCCAACTGAATAACTGTGCCAGTTTTTTCTAAATGTCTAAGATTAAGAACAGAATAAATGGAATATGGCATTACATTAATAGATGCTCCTAAATCTAACATGGATTTTTCAATTTTTGTTCCTCCTATGGTGCAAGGGATGCAAAACATACCTAGGTCTTTGCATTTTTCAGGAAGATTTTTGCGAATTATGGCTGAAACATTTTCTCCTACATTTATTTTTTCATACCTTTTGAGTTTTTGCTTTCTTTTCAATGTACACAGCTCTTTCAAAAATTTAGCATAGCGAGACACTTGTTTTATTGCATCAAACAGTGGAATATTGACTTCACAGTCTCGAAAGGTCTCATATAAATCTGCATTACGTTCGTACTTCAGTTTTAAAGCTTCAGGAAAAAGAGGAACAGGTTTGTATTCGCTGAAAGAAGTATATTTACTTGTCACTACCTTTTCGGAAGGATTATTTTCTACTGCCGCTTTTTCTCTGTTTTTCGCTTGTTGTGTTAGTACAGGTGGTTCTTTAATTGGCATCTCCAACTCTTTTCCATTTCTCAATGTTATGGCACTAACATTCTCTTTTGGGTTTATCACAGTTTGTGATGGTAGTTTACTTGAATTTTGTGCTTCTAGCCTACTGATTGCAGTAGCCATCTGACTCATTTGATTTTCTAGATTTTGAATGTTGATTCTGGTTTCCTGTTGAAATTTCACAGTGTTAGTAGCCAAAGTTTTAACAATATCTTCAAGAGATATACCTGAATTAGAATTTTGAGTTGGTTGCTACTGTCTAGGAATATAGGGCTACTGATACGGCTGAAAATTATTCGAAAGCTGATTCGTATTTGTATTCCCATAACGAAAATTAGGATAATCTCTCCAACCTGAGTTGTAGGTATTCGAATAAGGATTATAATTATGATTTCGCTGCTGCTATCCTAAAAATCCCCCCACTGCATTAGCATGTTCAGAGCAGTCATCTTGAAGTGTTGGGCACATATCAGTTGGATGTCCTCCTATTGAATAGATTCTGCAAACTTTTGCCGCCTCTATTTTTCCTACAGCCATTTGACGTACAAGAGTAGTTAAATCATCAAGTCGTCTCTCAAGAGAAGATACATTTACCTCATTGACATGTCGAGACGAATGGTCTAATATATTCCCAAATTGTTGTGAATTCGACGCCATATTTGCAATTAAATTTTGGGCTGCTTCAGATGTTTTGTCAGCCAATGCTCCACCACTCGCTGCATCAATCATATTTCTCTCATTTGATAGAAGTCCTTCGTAGAAATATTGAATAAGCAGCTAGTCACTAATTTGGTGATGTGGACAGCTTGCACAGAGTTTTTTAAAGCACTCCTAATATTCGTATAAAGACTCTCCACTCTGCTGTCTAATGCCACAGATTTCTTTCCTTATGCTGGCTGTTTTTGATGTTGGAAAAAATTTTTGCAGAAATAGTCTGTTCATCTCATGCCAAGTGGTGATACTTCCAGCGGGTAGATAATACAACCAATCTTGCGCATCATCTTTCAAAGAAAACGGAAAAGCCCTCATCTTGATTTGTTCTTCGATTACTCCATTCAGTTTCATTCCGGTGCACACCACATGAAATTCTTTCAAATGTTTATGAGGATCTTCACCTGCGGAGCCACAAAAAATAGGTAAAAGATGGATTAGTCCAGATTTTAATTCAAAGGTAGTATTAACATCTAAATTTGGAAAAGTAATGCAATGTGGTTGTTGATTTAAATTTGGAGCAGCAAGCTCTCTTAAAGTCTGATTTCCAGCCATGTTTTCCTCTGTTTCGTGAACTACTTTGTGTGCGTGCAGTCTCCTTTTTGCTTCTTTTCTCAGCCCTTTTGTAGTCTTTTCAATTTCTGGATCAAACTGTAAACTAACTTGTTTCAAAGATCGCGTAATGAACATACAAATGAAAAAACTCCCCGGTAACGGCGCCAAAATTTGGTACGTGCTGTCGTTGACACCCAAATTAAATCCTAAATTCCTGCAACAAAAATGTAGTAAAGGAAAGTAGGGATCGTTCCTTCAAAGAGCTTTGATTAGTATGTCGTCACAAATAAATCGAAACAAATAAATAAAAAGGGGATTTTGAAGTGAATGCAAATTATAATGAAAAACACTAATTAAAAATTTAGTAAAATAATCTATAAGGAATAAATCGATTTAACAAACCTTGGTCTTCGGTCACATCCACCATTGGAACTACGATTGATTATCGAAACCAAAAATATCAAATTAATTATTCAAATATTCGTTGTGGTATTAAATTTACCTGTCATTCCTTATGATTAGTTAACCAAAAACATGTATTCCAATTAACACTTATTGATTAATAATTCAGATACGATCTCGAATTTAATTAAACAATAGCATTACGAATTAGAAAGACCAACGAAGCAAGACAACACAAACATACGACGTTGCATTTAATCTAGTTGATTATTTTCCTATGATTTAAAGTTTCTGACGCAGCAAACGATAAACCTAGTTGCCACTTCGATTAGGTGGATTGAACAATTATGGATTCAGCACCTAAACTAGCAATAGATTATATTAATTGATAAACTAATTGCGCACCTTAGAAATCAACCAACACAATCATGAAAAATAATTCAGAAAGATGCATTAAAGAACAAAAATAAATCTCACAATCATTGTAGTTCCATGGTTTTAGATCCTTTCAACCAAGATAAATTATTCAGCCACTGTAGACCATGCTTTTCTCTCTAATTCTCTAAGTACAATGGTTGATAATTCTCAAATAAAAATAAGAGTATATATATTGTCTTCCTACTAAAAATCTGGAAATTGAGAGTCAATCCTAATCTCCTAATCTAATCAAGCAAAGTGATGCATATCTTAACAAAAAGAAAGGAAACGATATGTATTTTTTATGTATATCCTTCCTCCAAAAATATCATTCCTTATCCATCTCAATTAATCCTCTTTCGCAGCTGGTAATTATCTCTTTTCATAGGAAGCAAATCTTGATATTTAGTGGACCCTTGTAACAGATCTAGACGTCCAGATTTTATTTCCGCATTCTGTTTTCGTCTTTCACATGCCCATGCCTAGTCAGCATCACGAAATTTCTAGTTTAATAGATCTGCTCTAGTTTTTCATCTTTTTGGCCCAACTTATTCCAAAAATGCTCAAAGCTTCCTAAATACAAAAAGATAAGTAATTCCATTAGATTGAATCAAATTTCCACACAACACAAGAGAATTATAAATCAAAATAGTAACAATTAATGGCCTTATCAATAGGATTTTAGGGATTCCACATCTCACTAGTAGACTTACAACTGGACACCAAACTAAAAAAATCACTAGAAATTGATGATATAAGTCATCTCATAAGCAATTTATCATATCCCTTCCACAATGAATACTAACTATTAGGTATGGTTACTTCATTCAAATCATCACTTGATTTAACAATCAAGAAAGGTTTAGGGGTAGTATTTATACCTATCAAGTGCTCCTCTAGTCCATGTGCTCCTACTACTAATAAGGCCTAAGCAAGCTAGTAATGATAAGTATCATTGGTTGGCTTAAAGCTAATAGCTTGTAGTGTCGAAATAGGAAAAAGACTCATCCGGCTCAAGTGATCTCCAATAATCGTTATCAAGGATCTCTCAAGAGCTATCGAGGTCGTTTATTTGAATCCTATAGCTTGGTGCTAAGTCAAATTTTACAACCCTTTAGCTTGGTGCTAAGTCAAATTTTACAATCCAATAATCGTCTCCAATAATCCATATAGGAAGGGACCTAAAAGCCAATATTTGAATCCTATAGCTTGGTGCTAAGTCAAATTTTACAACCCATTTTCAGGTCTAGGAGGTATGCCATCTTTTGAAGAACTGAAAGAACCATTAGCTGTCAATGCTTATTATGAAGAAGAGAAGCGGTATGCCACTACTCATCTTCCAGCTTCTGAGAAAGGTGGGTGCAATCTCAATCGATAGCTTTTTCCTGTTAATTATCAATGTCTCTATGTTGCAAGATTCACAGGTTAATTAGGCTGAATTAGTGTGATTTGTTTGTATTTTAGTTCCTAAAATAGCTAAAGAATAGTTGTCAATTAAAGCTGTCAATTTTTTTTTATTCTCTAGGATTCTTACCAGATTTAGCATCTTGTATAGTTATATATATCTGTACCAATACAGATCAAAATATATAAAAAACTTTTTTATACCATACAAGTTCATATGGTATCAGAGCAGGAACTCTATTTCCTGAATTCCTAGCCTTCATCTGTATCAGTCTATCTCCTTCTTCTTTAATCTTTTTCATCATCATGTTTGAGATTTCAAAGACAACCAACACTACAAACCCGCCTACATCCACGACTACCACTCAGGTTCCCATCTCAGAATCTCACTCTATTCAAATTACCATGATTAAACTAAATGGAGAGAATTTCTTGCGCTGGTCTCAATCTGTGTGCATGTATATCCGTGGTAGGGGCAAGCTGGGGTATTTGATTAGAGAAAAGAAAGAACCTGCATCTGATGATTCTAGCTATGCTACGTGGGACACGGAGAACTCGATGGTGATGACATGGTTGGTGATTCGGTGGCTCAAACAGGTAATGATTTTAAGGCATTATCTTGTCACTCACTAAATGGAGAGAATTTCTTGCGCTGGTCTCAATCTGTGTGCATATATATCTGTGGTAGGGGCAAGTTGGGATATTTGATTGGAGAAAAGAAGGAACCTGCATCTGATGATTCTAGCTATGCTACGTGGGACGCGGAGAACTCGATGGTGATGAAATGGTTGGTGATTCGGTGGCTCAAGCAGATAATGATTTTAAGGCATTATCTTGTCACTCACTAAATTATTCTACTCCTTGGATCATAGATTCGGGAGCCTCTGATCATATGACGAGTTTGTCTAGCTTGTTTCATTCTTACTATCCTTGTTCTGGCCATGAAAAAATTCGTATAGCAGATGGATCTTATTCTTCTATAGCCAGCAAGGTGTGGTAATTCTTTCAAAAAATATTTCCTTAAAGAACGTCTTACATGTTCCTAAACTTACTTGTAATCTATTATCGATTAGCAAATTATCCAGAGACTCTAACTGTCATGTTACTTTCTTTGAATCATATTGTGTTTTCCAAGAACTGAACTCGGAGAAGATGATTGGCAGTGCTAAATTAATCAATGGCCTCTATTATTTTGAAGATCAAGATTCCAAGAATAAAGAAGCTCAAGGCTTAAGTGGTATTAGTTCTACTCTAGTTAAGGATAAAATTATCCTTTGGCATTATAGACTAAGGCATCCTAGTTTTCCTTATCTTAAAAAACTATTTCCTAGTTTATTTAAAGGTTTAGATTGTTCTAAACTATATTGTGAGAATTGCATTTTATCTAAGAGTCATAAGACTGTTTATCATCCTTAAACTTATCAATCTTCAAAACCATTTTACTTAATCCATAGTGACATTTAGGGTTTATCAATGATTAATACACCCTCAAATAAAAAATGGTTTGTGACGTTTATTGATGATCATACCCGTTTATGTTGGGTTTACCTAATATCGAAAAAATCTGAGGTTGAAAAACTATTTAAAATGTTTTACTCAATGATTGAAAACCATTTTGAAACCAAAATTGGGATTCTTCACATAGATAATGGAACTGAATACTTTAAAGGAATTCTTGAAAGTTTTTTCACTGAAAAAGGGATTCATCACCAAACTACTTGTGTCGATACACCTCAGCAAAATGGTATTGTTGAGCGCAAAAATAAACATCTTCTTGAAGTTTCTCGAGCTATTTGTTTTCAATTAATGTTCCTAAATATTTACGGGGCGAAGTTGTCTTAATTGCATCTTATCTTATTAATAGAATGTCTACTCATGTTTTGAACTATATTACTCCGCTTGATTGTTTAAAAAAAATTTTCCTGAATCATGAATACCTTCAAATCTTCCTATTAAAATATTTGCATAGCATATGTCCACATAAATAGTAAAGGAAGATCTAAACTTGATCTGAGGGCAGAAAAATGTATTTTTATTGGTTATGCTCCAAACAAAAAAGGATACAAGTGTTTTAATCCACAAACTAAAAAAATAGTTGTCTCTATAGATGTTACATTTCTTGAAAGTCAACCTTTCTTTCAAAAAAATTCTCTTCAAGGGGAGATAGGAGAAGAAGGAAATTTTTGGGATATTTCTGCTATTCCTTTACCTAAAATTATTGATTCTACTGATCCTATTACACCTATTATTGGTTCTATACCTGGTCCCACATCTAAAAATAAATTTTTAAATAAAGAGGAAATTAATAATACTGAGGAAACAAGTGATCCTGAATCTGTTTTGCCAAACATTTTTGAATCCTCAACAGGGGAAGAAATTCTACCCATAGTTCTCACAGAACATGGTAAAGAGCTCCTAACTTATTCAAGGAAGAAAGGTCATAAAAAAAGGGTCATGGTTCCTCTAGCAACAGTTCAATCAGCTGCTCCGAGAACAGAACCTAAAACTACTCCAGGTAACATTCCTCTTATTCATACTCATGTCCCTAATGACCCAAATGTTAATTCTATTCCTTATCCAGTACCTAATACTGAGTTTAGTGATCTAGATATTCCTATAGCTATTAGGAAAGCTAAACGTACCTCTCATCCTATATCCCGATATCTTTCCTATGCTAAACTCTCAAAGAAACATAATGTCTTTATATCTAAGTTATCTAACTTATTTATCCCAAGAAACATACAAGAAGCACTCGATGATCCTGATTGGAAATTAGCAGAAATGGAAGAGATTAATGCTCTGAAGAGAAGTGGAACGTGGGAAGTTGTTGATTTACCCAAACATAAAAAAACCGTCAGGTGTAAATGGGTGTTTGCAGTGAAATGTAAGGCAAATGGAAGTATTGAGAGATACAAGGCGAGATTAGTTGCTAAAGGGTTTACTCAAACATACGGAATTGATTATCAGGAAACCTTCGCCCCTGTTGCAAAAATCAATTCCATCCGGGTATTATTGTCTTTAGCTGCTAATTATGATTGGCCATTACACCAGTTAGATGTCAAGAATGCGTTCTTGAATGGGGATTTAGAAGAAGAGGTGTTTATGAGCCTACCTCCAGGATTTGAGATGATGGGACAAGATAAAGTTTGTAGACTTAAAAAATCCCTATATGGCCTTAAACAGTCTCCGAGAGCTTGGTTTGAACGTTTTGGAAAAGCTGTGAAAAGTCATGGTTATCATCAAAGCCAGGCTGACCACACAATGTTTTATAAGCGATCGGAGAAAGGTAAAATCTCTATCTTAATCGTCTATATGGATGATATAATCTTGACAGGTGATGATTCTGAAGAATTAGCAAACTTAAAGAAGAAGTTGGCACGAGATTTTGAGATTAAAGATCTAGGATTATTAAAATATTCCTTAGTATGGAGTTCGCTAGATCAAGAAAGGGTATCTTTGTAAACCAAAGGAAATATATCCTTGATCTTCTCAGTGAAATAGGTCTCCTAGGTTGTAAAGCTGCAGATACTCCACTTGATGCTAATTTGAAACTTGATCCAGCTAAAGCTGAAGATGTGATTGATAAGGAAAACATTCAAAGACTTGTAGGGAAGTTAATCTATCTGTCACATACCCGTCCTGATATAACTTTTGCTGTGAGTATGATTAGCCAATATATGCACTCACCTGGACGAGAACATTTTAATGCAACCTATAGAATACTAAGATACCTAAAAGGAACTCCTCGAAAGGGCCTTATGTTTCGGAAGAATAACAACCTACAAATAGAAGTCTACACTGATGCGGATTGGGCTGGTTGTACTACTGGCAAACATTCTACTTCAGGCTACTGCACCTTTATTGGAGGAAATCTTGTTACATGGCGAAGTAAAAAGCAAAATGTTGTGGCTCGAAGTAATGTTGAGGCTGAGTTCAGGTCTCTTGCTCATGGGATTAGCGAGGCAATTTGGTTGAAAGATTGTTTGAAGACTTGAAGATCTCGGTGTCTTATCCTATGAAAGTATATTGTGATAACAAGGCAGCCATTTCAATCGCTCACAACCCGGTTTTACACGATAGGACGAAACACATTGAGGTTGACAAGCACTTCGTCAAAGAGAAGATTGAAAGTGGGTTAATTTGTCTCTCTTATGTACCAACTACAGATCAAATAGCAGACATACTCACCAAAGGGCTACACAAGGGACAGTTTGAACTTCTAGTTAGCAAGCTAGCTATGGAAGACATCTTTAAGCCAGCTTGAGGGGGAGTGTTGCAAGATTCACGGGTTAATTAGGCTGAATTAGTGTGATTTGTTTGAATTTTAGTTTCCTAAAATAGCTAATGAATAGTTGTCAATTAAAGCTGTCAATTATTTTTTATTCTCTAAGATTCTTACCAGATTTAGCCTCTTGTATAGTGTTATATATATGTACCAATACAAATCAAAATATATAAAAAACCTTTTTATACCATACAAGTTCTTACTCTATGATAATCTAACCTCTTTAGTTGACTGACATGGATCTTAGCCATCTTAGCTCGAATGAAAATATAACCAGCATTTGAAGTTGATGAGTTTTTTTGTTAACAAAACTGAGTTCTGAGCCATTTTATCCTTTCCGAGCCATGCTGTCTATCTGTTAAATTTTTATTTGGGATTTCATTCCTATTCTGCCCCCTTTCTTACATCAATTTAGTGCTAACAAGTTTTTGAGCTTCTATGTTTTCCATGAATAACATTGAGAGAAGACTGAGCCATTGTTAGGCATGTATTTATATATATGTTACGTCAGTGAGCAGTTACACGTACAATAGACAACCAAGGGTTCAAGATGATACAGCAAGGAGTGGCCAAAGTCCCTCAGATCCTGTAGTTGAAGTTATAACTCCTGAAGTAATGGATAACTATGGTGCAGATGGTTCAAGGAGCCCCTTTACTGGGATTTGGTCTCGGACTCTGAGAATCAAATTGACTGGTAGAGATGGATTTGAGAGACTTGATTTTAGAATTCCTGTAAGTTATCTTTCTAAAATGGACGCATATTACCATAATGATATGCTGCTGAAATATAATTATGTTTTAAAAACAATTGTTTGGCCACTGTAATTTTCTTATATCTGAAACAGCTATAAATCTTCAATCTAGAATTGAATTTGTATAATATTAAATTTTCATTTATGTTGAGCTAAAACATCATGAATATGCTGGACAAGCTTGAATTGTCTATAGAGGCTAACATTTTCTTATAACAGGCTAAACCTTTATTTTTGTTTTGTCCTGATACAGCATTTGCTTAACTAGATTCCTTTATCAAGTGTACCTCATGCTAAGAGGCAAATTTATTTGTGAGGAAATACAGATATAGATAGACTTAGTTATTTTGCTTATCTGGAAAATTTTATGCGTTTCTAATAAAATATACCTATGATTTTTTGTTTTTTTGTTAACCAAGGAGCAGAGAGGAAGAAGAAGCCAGTCTGATGTGAAAACCAAAAGTCGAAAGGAGAATAGGAAAAACTAAATGTAAAATGTTTAATGATGGCATGTTGGAATAGCCTTTTTTTTTTCTTTTGGGCTAAAACTAATGCATGCTCTGCCTTTGTTTGTCTTTGAAAGTATGCAGAAAGTTACATCGTGTCGTAAGCCTTATTGCTTATAGTCATACTGGCCATATTCCCAGCTTATTTAAGGACATGATTAGGCTTGCTATGACATTTCTTTCTATAGAGGGTGCAGTAATCGATAGCAGTAATTTTTTCCATAATGTTGCACTAATTTTGTTTTATGGAAGATTACCTTTGACTCTTTGTTTCTGGTTTAATTGCTTCACAGGCTGGGTTCTTAGAAGGAATCACAAATATAGTTCCAGGTATAATTTACTGAGCACACATACTCATAATCTGCTTTTTCTTTGGATTAGTTATTGAGTAAATACCGAAAATTATTTCCGCTATGTTTTGAAGCATTAGGGGGGTGTAAACCTGAAAAAACTTTTGGACAATGCGGCTGATGAAGTAGGAGGAAAGCTGCTGTTAGATTATGGGAGAAAGGATTCAGGTTTTTCTCAAATGAATTCAACACCAGTTGGCTTTTACAAGTCAACGGTAAGGTTTCTTTCTTTGTATGTAAAGCATACATCAATTTTATTTGCATAGTTAATCTAAAAGACAAATGCTGCCTTAAAGCTCTGCTTCTTCATTCTTTAGCTGCACTAATTGAGAGAGTTCAACTCCCAAATAAGGTCTTTGTGTGTGTTTCCAAAAGAATGTTATTAGGCTGCCTTGAAGAGTACACTAATCCTTTGAATCTGGTATATGAGGAGGATCATACCCCCCGAACAACGTTCCAAAACTTGCTGCAGAATGGTTTACTTAGTCCTATGAGTTTGATTACGAAGAAACATTTGCTCGTATGGAAAAACTCAATATGACTGGAATTTTCTTGTTAATAGTAACCAATCTTAACTGGCGTCTCCGACCAAATAGATACTAAGAATGTCTTCCTTAATAAGATATTGAGGAACATGTTTATATGGTTCTACCAGATCTTGATAATAAAACCAATCCAACAAGCGTAAGTTGAAAAAGTAGCTCCATGGACTTAAAGAAACACCAAGAATGAGTGCAGCATCATCTGTGCAAAAGGTTGCCTGAACAAATGTTATGGTTATGGCCCCATAAAACCAACCTATTACAAAAATGCTATTCATTGTATATTTGTAGAGTTAGCAGAAATTGTTTGTGTTTCTCTGTCAGATAATTTTGAAAGATGCCATTCGACCCATGCATAGAATGTCTGTGCTTAATAATTTGTTAACTTCTCTCTGTTTGTCTTGTAACTCTCTACTACGAATTTGAACCAACGCATTCCATAGACGACGTCGTTTGCCATGGGCGGGAAGGAAAGAAGATTCTGCGTTCGTAACCGAATGAGAATATTCATCTTCTTCTCCATTTCTTCTGCGTGACTTTCTTCTTCTCTCTAAATTATTTTTCTGTTGAGTGGCTTCTGGTTTACAGGTTGCATCACTCTCAGTCTTCAGAGGTACTTCGTACTACCACCGATTGTCTTTAAATTTTCGTTTTCGGTTCGTTGGACTCAGTTGGGAGCTGGAGCCACCCTCCTTCTGAGTCCAAAGCAGAAGGAAACCATGAACCCAATGACTCCGCACACTTACTCTTAAGCACCCCATCACTTGTAGCTGTCCAAGCCCCTGAAACGGCTTCCAACCTGAGCCCGTGTCAAGCTCCCCCATGACTCCTTCAATTTGAATTTAGACGCTTTCTTTTAATAGAAAAATTCTCGGGAGGACAAAAATCTGTGAGCTGCTTCGAAATGACGACGAAAATCGCAATTTCAGGTAAAAATCATAACTGTGGCATCTTCAGGGGTTATCAGTTTTTGTGTTACTTGAAAATTTTCAAGAGCTACTGATAAAATCACTTTATGTTGCGCTTGGGTGTAAAATGCGGCAATCTTACTTGAAATTGCACCTCACATCACATGTTTGTTAAAATGTCTGAAAGAGAAGCAACTTACAGAAAATCATAATCCTTAGAAGGGTCTATTTTATTTTTCTTTTGGCGTTATTCTATTTTGAACTTTATAGTTGATTAATGCTGCTTAAAATAGCTAGTACTTGCTGCTAGAGAACAATCAATCATGGACTTGGACTGGGTTAATTGTTGATCCTGCTATAATCTTAATTTAGAACAATGAGATGGTTCAAAGGGTTTTTTCATCTAGATTTTTGTGTGAATGCCAGAAAGGAGTTAATTACCGGCAAAAATTTAGTCTGGTGAATGTGAAGCTGAAATGGGTGAAGGAGAAGTCATTGGATGCTGTTGTGGCTGATGAGATGGATCTTAGAGCAGCCTACATCCTTGTTTCTGTAATTTCCTCTGTTTCACATCACTTTGTCCCTATTTGCCACCTCTCCAGGTACCGTGGCGAAATTAATTTACCTCTAGATCTTGAGCTATCTACTTTTATGTGGAAGTACCCTACTATTTTTGACGAGTCGCATGTTCTTGATGGTGGAGGGACTAGTGTCCCTGCCTTTGGATTGACTCTTGAAGCTGTTGATCTTCACAAGAAAGAGCTTAATATTATTCAGCAGTCAGAAGGATATTCTTGAAAGGCTCTGCAAACTGCTCATGCTTACTAAAGACAGGACACTACCTTTGCAAAATATTGACCAGCTGAAATGGGATTTGGGATTGCCCTATGATTACCAGCATTCTGTTTTTCTAAATCATCTTGGTTTGTTTTCTATGGTCTATCTCCCTGATGATCATCTTGGCTTGAAACTTCTATTCTGGTTTGATCACCTTGCTGTATCACAATTGCAATAGAACAGTGTTTTACAACAAAAGGAAACAGATAATAATTGCTTGGCATTTCCAATTAGATTTACGAGGGGTTTTGGGTTGAAGAGGAAGTGCTTGAAGTGGCTAGAAGAATGGCGCAGAGGTTGCCATATACTTCACCTTACACTGATGCCTCCCATTTGGATCCATGAACTGATATGTCTGAAGAGAATAGTTGGAGTATTTCATGAGCTCCTACACCTTATGATACAAAAGAAAATAGAGCACAATAATGTGAGCAATCTTCGCAAGCTATTGTCACTGCCTCAAAAATTTACAAAGGTGTTTGAGCGCCATCCGGGCATTTTTAACATTTCTGAAAAGGGTGATATTCGGACTATTGTTCTTAGGGAATCCTATGATCATCAAAAAACTCTTCCAAAAACAACCCCTTGTAGAAATCCGGGAAAAATATGCAAGCCTGCTGAGCAAAGGATTTTTGGACAAGAGTAGGGGCTTATACAAGAAAATGGCTGGTGCTGATCAGGAGGACCCATCAAAGCTTCTATGTGACGATTGACTCAGAGGCATAGCATATGATTCTGAACTGGAGTCAGATAGTAATTTGTTGTCAGAATATGATTCGGATGATCCTGCTCAATGCTTCCTGAATCATTTAAAATAAAAGAAGTTTTTTCACAATTTATTTATAAATAGTTGAAAAGAAATTTTTCATATTTTATAAGTAACTCTGATATAATATAACATTATGAATTGAAAAGAAAAAATTAAGTACAATTAATTAAATTAACCATATTTGAGGGGGAATATGATTCTAGTCAATATTCTAAAGGTTTAGGGTTTAGGGTTTGTCAAACATCTCCAATAATAACATATCTGTCATCGTCCCTGATCTTCTAATATTTAGGAAACATTAACACTCTTCATTATATAACTTACACTTCCAACAAGCTTATTATCAAATTCTTACTCAAAAAACACAAAACCAAACAAAAAAAAATTCTTCAAATCCAAGCATTTAAGTGTATATTTGGATTCTTTTTTACTATTTTTATCAATGATTAATAGGATTTTAGGGTAAATTGTGCTTGAAATCTGTTGCGTACCTGATTCTGTGGTGTTGCTTTCTGCAGGAGCTGGATCACTTCTGGAGAAGAAGTCAACTGCTAAGCACGTGTTAAGTGTATTATATTTGTGTAAAAGGGTTGTATATTGCTAATTGCGGAATGATTGTAAAAGACAGAATTATATGAATAAATGTAATGGCTACTTTCATTGAATAGAATAGTGCAGATTACAATGGCTTCTTGAAATAGATCAAAGAACCAAGAAAACCAATACAACCAACACTGTTGTGGCATTGAACCAATAACCTAGGCCTAAGCCCCCAAACCAAAACCTAAACAATTATGTTTTCCCCAATGCCCCACTCCTAAAGCTTCGTTCTCCTTTTAACGCCAAGCTGCATCCCTGAGGATCTGTCTCATTCCTGATTGCATGCTCCTCTTGATTTCTTTCCTTGCTTGTGTGATTTGCTCCTATGTTTACGTGCATGTGATCTGTTGCTTCCTTGTTTATATGTTTGCTCAGTTGTACTTCCAAGTTTGTCTGATGGTTATCCAGAGTTGCCAAGTTTGCATGATGATTATCCTGAATTGCCATCTGAATTGTAGTTGCTGGTATTTCAATCCCCATTTTGCCCTTCCTTTTATAAGTCTTGATTATTTGGGGTCTATCAAAATCATGTTAACCAGTTGGGTGGGATAGGTAGTCATGATCTACTTCAAAAGGCAAATTTACACCTATTGGACCAAAACATAACTTTCCTTGTGTTATATGAAATTTGGAGTGTTTTGCGATTTTACATTATAGGGGTAAAATAATATTTTTACTGTTAGGGGTTAATATATTTAGGGGTTATATGATATTACCATGTAAAGATAAAACGATATTGTTTATTTCGATTTTGCATATTTTCAGTATATCTTTCTTAGTACTAATGCTTACATATTTAATTTAATTTAATTTCTACCCTTGTAAGATTGAACAAAATGTCAAAAGTTGAAGTTTTCGTTGGGTATGAAAGGTAGTGAATTTCTACAAACAATGACGTATTTTGGTGAAAAATAGAAAATGGTGATAATCCTACAAGATATGGTATACCAAGGTTTGTTGGAGTTATTGAGCTCCCGTTTGTGTATATACATAAGGTGGAATTGCATCCACATAAGCATGAAGATTGAAAAAATCCATTAATGGGAATGTTTCACAATGATGATGATATTTGTTCAAGTAATGTCCTAGCAAAAAAGATGTCACAAGTTGCCTCACTCGTACGATAAGAAAAACAATGTTTCAAGACAAAGATTCTAAAGTACAACAAATTGTTAGACTTTCCACTTAATTTAAAAAGGAACAACATTGTCCTTTATTTCCAGTTAATGTAGAAGTTTCACACCCATAATATAATCTAGAAAAGGGTGGTAATCGACTCAAACAAGATAAAGATGAAGAGTGTAATGTAAATGTTGATATTGGTTTTGATGGTCTTGATAGTGCACTTGGTTTAGTGTTATTGTCGATCATTGAGAATTGGGTGTGGACAGGGGTAGAATGTTCAAATTTGGGGCACTTTTGATCAAGGTAAAGAAATCGATAATACTTTTGTTGAAGATCATGAGTTCAAAGATACAATGAACATGGAAATGAGTGGTCATAAAGTGAATGTGGACCATAGCAGTGATGTTGGGTGCATTGACGCCCCATTTGTTATAGTGCTACTTAGATTAATGTACATGTGACCATTTCTGACTTGATGCATTAACCACAACCTTTTCCACACCTTCCAAATCCGGGTACTACCAATGTTCTTGGAAGAGGCAAAAGGGGTTGTAGGGTTAATGGTATATTCCATGATAAGGATGTGTAGAAAAGGCATTCAGGAGACATGTTCTAAAAACTGGATTCTAATACAAAGGACTGGTGCCAATAGATCTTAATGGGAAATAAAATATTTGTATGAAAAATTCCAATGGCAGACACAAGGAACAAAGATAGATGATTATGAGTATTTCCAATTTCATCGTTTAGATAATGACCATAGTTGTCCTAAGAATCAAATAATATAATATCATTAGGATAACTATTTAAAAAACTTTTATTATGGTATACATACCTAAGAAAATTATGGTTGATATGACAAAAAGGTATAAGATCGATATTTCATAAAGGCACACATGATAGGTAAAAAATTAAACATTAAAAAAGTTGAAAGATTCACTTAAAAAGTCATTCATGTTATTACCAAATTATTACTACAATTAGAGTTGCATAACCTTTGGACCATCACATATATTGAGATGAATGTCAAATCAGTTTAAGTTCTTTTTCATGGTCTTAGGGTGTTCAATAAAAGCATCATAGATTATATTCATCCAGTCATATGCATGACGATGCATTCTTAAAGAATGTAAATTTCTCAAAAGCTTTTTTATTGCAGTTGGAAACGATGGTAACAACCAATCTGTCCCTTGAGAAGGACGAGTTGTTTTTTATTTTGTACTGACAACCTAACATTATTGTTGTTAGCACATGAAGCATAATATGTGTGCCAAGTACAAAAGGACAAAGGCGATTAAGGGTTTACATTGGCAAGCTTCCAAAGTATATCACACCTTTGATTTTTAAGACATAGGAAGGATGATTTTTTATCTGAATCCAAACTTATCTATCTTAGAGATAATATTATGATAACTAATATTGTAAAGTCCTTTCATGCATTATCCATGAATATTAATGTTTTGCTAATAACTATATTTGTGAAGTTCATTAAGAGAACACTACAGAGATTGTTTTATTAAATGTGTGAATAATTTGGTTCAAAATATAAAAATAAATTGAATATTTCAACAGTTAAGATTTGGTTTAGTTTAATTTATAAAATGGTTAAATTTTGGTTAATAAATTTTAAAAAAATGGTTTACAGTTTAAGTGATTTTTAAATCAAATCAAATCAAATTATAAACCATGTTTTTTTTTTAAATATATATAAATCAAAATAACTATTTCCCATCAAGGTTTGATGAACTTACAAATTCTTACCCTTTAAATTTGAAAAAAGAACTATTTTTCACCTATATGTTAAATTATTTGTAAAATTGTTGAAAAGACAAAAAAACCCACAAGCTAAATAACCTTTTGTCCTTAAAATTTTATTAAATAAATTTTAAACTTATTTGATATTAGCTCGTTTTGGGCTTAAACCAGGTTGGAATCCAACCTTCTACATAAAAACACTTGATCAACCAAAACTGTTCATTTTAACCCTAAATTCAACTCAATTCTCCAACCAAGCTCATCATTTGCAGATTTGAAACGCCTGAAAGGAATGAATTCTTCACTTTCACTTACACTTTTAAGAAATATGTATCTTCGTCACTCTAACCCATCACCATTTCTGGAATTCAAAGCTCCTTTTTGTTCTCTCAAACGGTCACTTTTCTTGCCCTCCAACTCCCCACTTCAAAAGCTTAACAATGCCAGAACAAGAACCCATCACAGAACCATCGTAACTTGTTTGCCGGAGAGAGTTTCTCCGGTCAAAACGCTCCGGAAGATTCTTGAATTGCCCGGGGTCCATCAGGGTCCCGCTTGTTTCGATGCTCTCAGTGCTAAGCTTATTCAAAATGCTGGGTTTCCTTATTGTTTCACTAGTGGTTAGTTATTTGTTTTGTTTGTATGTTTTTTATTTGATTAATTAGATTGTATGATATCGGTCAGTTTCAGATTTTGTAATTGTTGTTCTTCATTGGGGATAGTGAACCTTGTAGGAAAGGTTTTTATTTCTTCCTTTGTTTTTTTTAAATGGTTAATTACATTGCATAATGTGTGTGTGCTCTTTTTTCTTTTTCCCCTTTTCATTATGAGGTAGTAAGTTTAAAGGCCAGGTTAAGATTTTTTATTAAATACGGGATGATTGGCTTCATCTCTACGAAGGCTGTTTCCCTTTTTTTTTTTTAATTTTTGGTAATATTATGTTATGTGCTTTCTTGTCTTATTTATCAAAATGAAATTTTACGAATTTTTATTCTTCTTCTTTTTTTTTTTTCACTTTGGTTGAGAACTTGAGTTTGAGGTCCTTTTTTTTGGGTTAAATTTCTGTCATTGTAAAAGATCTGGGTTCACTGTAAAGCTTCTAGGGGAGGGGTTTTTTTAGGTTATCACTGAGATTGAATGAGGTGGGGGGCTTGTGTTGATTTTTGTAATTGAGTTAATTACATGAGTTTGGGAACGTTATTCATTGGGATAATTGGTTTTGTTGTGAAACATGTAGGCTTTATTGTAGTTGGTGTGGAGTTCTGTTTGTAATATGGGTTTTTTTTTTTTAATTGTGTTTTTTATCGTCTATATGAAATTCTTTGATTAATTCGGGCTAAGAATGTTAAAATGCAGCTGTTTTAATGCACAGTTGAAACACGTGATGAGATTTCATCATATTTGTTAGAGGTTTTGATAGATTTTACTTTTGAGAATCACTGGTTTGCATTGTATATGGGTTGAAAATAATTGATATTTTATCCTGTTCTTAAGATTTTATTTTATCTATTTACTCAATTTTCAATCACATGACCACGGTACTTATTCAAGAGTTGGAATTGCGACAGATAATGGTCAAACATTTTATTTTGTGTTTTTGATAAACTCCAGGTTTTCTTGATCCTATCTGAGAAAAACAGAAAGTAAAAAGTACTTTCTGTCTGAGAAAAACATTTTATTTTATTTCAGTGGAGGATGTATTTATACTTGCATATATATATGGCGTTTCTTGTTGGATTATTTCTGTCTAATGAATATCTCATTGTTCTTGATCCTATCTGAGAAAACAGAAGGTAATAAGTACCATGGCTTTGGTAGGCTCCTTTTTTTCTGTGTTCCCCAGACTATTAATTGTTAATATGATCATTTGATATTTCTTTACCGGTTATCAGTTAAAATGGATGCATAATTTTTTAGGCAATCAGGATTTGCGGGATGTTTAACTTAATGTATCCTGTTTTGTTGGGATATAATACTATTACTTCTCATTCTTTTCTCAAGGAGATAAACAAAAATTAGGGAGAAAATGTGAAGAAAACCATAAAAGGGAAAAAACATTATGATAATGTTGACTGTCAAAATTATATAAAAATGACATAATTTGACACACATATTTTCTCACTTAATTGATCAACAAGTTTCTTAATGTCCTTACATGATTCAACTAGGATTTTCTATATCTGCTGCTCGGCTGGCCTTGCCAGACACTGGATTTTTGTCCTATGGGGAGATGGTGGATCAGGGCCGGCAGATTACCCAAGCTGTGACGATTCCTGTTATAGGGGATGGTGATAATGGGTACGGTAATGCAATGAATGTTAAGAGAACTGTCGAGGAATTTATCAGAGCTGGCTTTGCAGGAATCATTCTTGAAGATCAGGTTTAAACATTTATAAAATTCTTTAATAGTTATGCTGCTCTAAGCCCTTTGCCTGTATTTTTCCCCTTTAGAAGTCAGATGCCTATTTTTTTTTTTCCAATTAGATTCATTGTAGATAATATTTAAGACACAAATGGGTATTCTTGCCTCTATTCTGTTTTATTTCAAAATTCTTTCCAGAACTTCATTTACTGTCTAATTTATCTGGTTCAAGCATGAGTTGTAGTGCAGGTGTTTTTTTTATGAGTGGGATTCAAAGAAACTTCATGTTTTAAATTTGATTTAGAACTTATGTGAAATTAGGTTTTAAGCAAACAAGCCTCAAAACTCTTTAGGCTTGTAAGCATGTGGAGAAAGAAATGGTAGAAGTAGGACTGAAAACATTTTTGAGGTTGTGAGTGAAGTTATGGATATTGGTTTGGAAGGTTAAAATTTGCCAGAGAATATTCGATTTCAAGTGTTAAAAAAATAAAAAATGAATAGAAACTTAGAATAGGCAATTGAAAGAACTTGATCTTCTGTTAGAATTGAAGGATTAGGAAAAAAACTTGAAGAATTCATGGAAAGACTCTTCTTATGAGTCACAAAAATGACTGGATCACAAAGAAATTCAAACTAATTATAATTACTATTTGAGATAAATGTTTGCTTTTGGAAAACAGAGTACATTAGATTTCTCAAAAGGCATGCTAATTATACTCTTGAGCTTGCTTCAACTTCTAAATAACTACAAGTTCAAAAATAAATATGCAATATTAAGCTTGTAATATGCCCTTGCAATTGGGATTTTGAGTCCACAAATTGGGAAGATGGACAAAATTTTATGTTGTATAATTCTAGTGAACTTGTTTTGATGAGTTTAGGAAAGTATTTGCAATCTGCTCCTTGTACTTGTTTCGATGAGTATTGTTGTTTGATCATTATACAAAATTTCTTTTATAAGGTATCCCCAAAAGCATGTGGTCACACACGTGGCAGGAAAGTGGTGTCTAGAGATGAAGCAGTGATGCATATAAAAGCGGCAGTTGATGCTCGGAAAGAAAGTGGCTCTGACATTGTTATTGTAGCACGAACCGATTCTCGTCAAGCAGTGTCTTTGGAGGAAGCACTCTGGAGGTCTAGGGCTTTTGGTGATGCTGGGGCTGATGTTCTTTTCATCGATGCACTGGCTTCAAAAGAAGAGATGAAAGCATTCTGTGAAATTTCTCCTCTAGTTCCAAAAATGGTATGGTATGTTTGTCTTGATATAACACCCTGTGAAATCTAATAGTGTGTAAATGATGCTATTTGCATGTTAGGAGAACTGAATCTTCGGTACTGTAATATAACATACACAAGATTGTTAGGTCTAACAACAATTATAATCTGGACGGGGGCTAACAATATCTTCCTTTTAATTTTAATTTCATAGTTGTAGAGTTCCCAGCATATAAACTGACAAATATCTAATGATAGTTTTAGTGAAAATAATGCGTATTTTCTCCTGTGCTTTATGGCTCTGTCCACTGTTGATTATAATATATTGTAATTGCCCATAAGTTTGAATTTTCTTTTTCTGTTCTTGGTTGCATTTATTGTGATTAGTAGCTATAATTTATAGGCCTGGGAATTTTGATGAGTTGGAACTGCTATTATTTTGTAAACTAGAGTATAAACAATTTTTCACATTTTGAATGAATTTAGTAATAAATTAGATCTGGTATGATGTCATGTATTCCCAGTTTGTGTTTGTATTTCCATGGCAAATATTTTTGTCTTTCATCTGCTTAGCTTGCATTCTTCTATATATAATGTTGGCGCATGTTAGATTTTCATGCCATAGTGAAAATATATCAGTTTATTTCAAATTCAGTTTTCGTTTCTGATAATTCTCTTTTATTCCTACATAGGCCAATATGCTTGAAGGTGGAGGAAAAACACCTATTCTTAATCCTCTTGAACTTGAGGAGGTTGGATTTAAACTTGTGGTTTATCCTCTTTCCTTGATAGGAGTATCTATTCAAGCAATGCAGGTCAGGTTTCTACACCATTACTGTGCACAAAACATTAAAAGATTATTGAGCACTTGTTTAATTGCAAAGGGAAATAGGATTAGGGGTGGATTTGAGCTAAGCCCGAGCTTGAGTTTGGCTCAATTTGAAAGAGTCGAGCTCTCTTCAAATCAGCTTAAGCTTAGCTTAGCTTAGCTCGGCTTAAGGGGAGTCGAGCTCGAGTTCAACTATAGTGTTGAGCTAAGAGCTAAGCTCAGCTTGTTACTGCAACCGAGCCAATATGAATCAAAACAACGTTATTTTGATACATATTGGTCAAAATGACGTTATTTTAAATAATTCGGATCCTATTTCGTTTGACTCCCTAGCATGGCAAGCCAAACACCTACAAAGAGCTTGAGCACAACAGTAAAAAATCCTTATGTTTGAGCTCGGGTTCGCCTATATCAAGCTCGTTTGAGTCGAGTTAGCAATCTAGTTTGAGTTAGTTTGGCTTGAATCCACTCCTAAATAGGATGCATGAGATTTTGGTTTTTTGTTGAGGATGGTCATTTAGTCAAAATTCTTTCACATGCACAAAATTAAAAAGAATAACTGTTATTTTCCTACTTAATGAGATAGAATTTCGATTGCTCAGTTTTGAGTTGTATACATTTTATTATACAGTTGTTTCTCTCTTGGCCATCTTTTGATAACTATTTTTGTTATCGAGCAGAATTTGTTTTTGTTAACTGATTATTCATTCTGTGTGTGTCTTATTTGGACTTGAAAACATTTTTATGTCTAGTTGATATTAGTTGATGGGTCATTAGGCCAATTGTGAAAACCTGCAGCTTTGAATCTTCCAGCTATCATTTACCATGTATGTTTCATTTTGTTTATCACTTGATTATTGCCTTGATTTTTCCATCACCTGTCAATGGAAAACGATATATATGCACGAAGCATGTAATTTTGTGGGTAGCTAAACTGGTGGAAACCTAAAGATAAAAGAATTATGTGTTTAGTAGCTGAGATTTACGTTATATTCTTAGTTTTACTGTAATTTTAAGATGATGTCATCTTTCATTGGAATCTGCTGCAAGGAATTGATGATAAATTTAACTTTAAATATTGTTCCATTAAACCATATTTCCTCATCCATGACTAGAATTTGGATCCTATAGCTTGGTACTAAGTCAAATTTTGCCACCCATTTTCAGGATGCACTCGCTGCAATTAAAGGAGGTCGTATTCCTCCTCCAGGAAGTATGCCATCTTTTGAAGAACTGAAAGAGCTATTAGGTTTCAACGCCTATTATGAAGAAGAGAAGCGGTATGCCATTACTAGTCCCTCAGCTTCTGAGAAAGGTGGGTGCAATCTGGACCTATTAAATCTCAGTCAGCAGCTTTTTGCTGTTAATTATCAATGTCACTATGATAACCTAATCTCTCTAGTTGACTGATATGGATCTTTGCCTTCTAAGTTCGAATGAAAAATTATTTGATGAGTTTTTTGTTGACATAACTGAGATGTGAGCCGTTTTATCCTTTTCAGGACATGCTGTTTATCTTTTAAATTTTTATTGATTATTGGTTCTTGGGATTTCATTCCTATTCTGCCTCATTTATTACACCATTATAGTTCTAAAAAGTTTTTGAGCTTCTTTGTTTGCCCTGAGTAAAATTGACTGAAGACTGAGCCATTGTTTAGGCATGTAATTTGTAGGACTAATGTATACATAACATGCAGGAAAAAACACTCTAAAGAAAGGAAATCAAAAGGCAACAGCAAATGGGGACAGGTGTCACTCCAGCAGGCTCCAAGTCTTTCAAAACCAACAAAGGACAGCAGAGCCACAGACAACATCTGCAGAAACGGTTAAAGGGATATAAAAGAGAAAGAGGGAGGAAAAGAGAGGGCAAGCAGAAAAATCAGAGAATGGAGGGGAATTGAGGGGAGAGCAGACCTCTTGAAGGCTGCAGGTTGTTTCTTATTATTAAGTTTGTATTTGTTTCCGTAATTGGTGCTTCCAGAGAAGTATCATAAGAATTATATGTTTCTGTAATCGGAAGACAGTGTTTATCTTTTATCTAGAAATATTATTAGACTTTTATAAATCAACATGCTAAACATACAAGGTTCGTTTTTATACATTGAGAATATTGGCTTTTTCTTCTGAGTCTATCTCAGCTGTCTTTATTACATTTTCTCCTTGGATCTTGAGTTCCTGAGTTCAGGAAGCAGTGCCTACTTCTTGTGATTCCTTGGCTTGTGAACTTGTAGCTGTTGGCATCGATCCCTGGAAGTCAAGGAAGGGCAGGCTAGCTACTGCTACTGAGTTCCCTCCAGGTACCTAACAACTTGGTATCAGAGCAAATGACTAGGATGGAGGCCAGAGTAGATGGATTGGAAGAAGAAGTGGCATCCATGAAAGGAAGGTTAGAAGGGCTTGATAGAAGAGTAGAGAGCATGAGCGGTAATGTGGAGGAAATTAAAGGTAGAATGTAGGGGGTGGAAACAGTAATGGAGACAATAAAAGAATACTTGAGGGAAGTGAGAGAACGCTTGGTGGCGAAGGACAGTGGACCATCTGACAAAGGCAAAGCAACCATGGAGACTCCGCCAACTCCTACGCATATATCACCAACGAGGGAGGTTACGCCTCTACCAACAAGGGGAGCAAAAGAGCCTGAACAAACCGAAGGAGCCAGAGAGTAGAGGACCGAAGTGGAGGATAATACAGGAGGTGTTTGACGTGAACTGATTCATCGACGTCTGGAGTTACCGGTGTTCGTCGGAGACGACCCGGTAGGGTGGGTTTTTTTAGCAGAGCATTATTTCTCTGTCAATCAACTTTCTGAACAGGAGAAATTAATAGCAATGGGCGTATGCATGGATGGCAAAGCGTTAAGGTGGCTCCGATGGAATGAAACTCGACAACGATTCGCTAACTAGACAGAACTAAAAAGAGAAATGCTGCTAAGATTCCGTCCAGCACAAGAGGGGTCTTTATATGAGGACCTGATGGCGCTGCGTCAAACGGGAATAGTGGAGGAGTATAGAAGTTGGTTTGAGGCCATTTTTGCACCAATAGAGGACGCCGCCGAGGAAGTCTTATTGTCAGCCTTCATGAACGGATTGAAGAAAGAGATTCGGGCAGAAGTGAAACTCTTTCACTCGACAACGCTGAAGGAGGCGATGTTGAGAGCACAGGAGATCGAGGAGAAAAATCGAATTATTGATGCCCAATCCGGAATCTATACTACCCATTTAAACTACAGAACCCGAACTTCCAGCCCAACTTACTCTTACCTCACCAGCCCAAACCCAAGACCACACCAGACTCCAACCCATGCCCAAACATTCGGCCCATCATCGCAGCCCAACACGCGAACTGACCGACCCAGTTCAAGCTTCCAAACCACCCCACTGACCGGATCAAACCGGCCCTTAAATAGCACCAATTTCGCATCCAATTCCAAAGTTTCTCCGGTTGCAGACATTAGGGTTGATTCTTCTATCAAAGGAGCACCCAGCTCCGTTGCATCAGCTAATCAACCGCCACAAGAACATCGATATCGAAGGCTCTCTGACGAAGAGTTCCGATCAAGGTTGGAGAAGAGACAGTGTTTTCGGTGTGATGAAAAGTTCTACCCAGGGCATCGATGCAGATTTAGACAACTCCGAATCATGGTGGCGTCTGAAGAAGAAGAGGAGGAGGAGGCGGAAAACTTAAGAGAGGAGGAGGAAACGACTCTAGAAGAAAAGGAGTTGGAGTTGTCTTTAAACAGTAGTTCGGTAGTTGGAATATGCAGTCCGAAAACAATAAAATTTTTAGGGACGATTAAAGGATGGAAGGTTGTGATTCTCCTTGACAGTGGGGCAACCCGCAACTTTATTTCTCAAAAATTGGTGGCGGAACTACTACTACAGGTGTCACCCGTGAAGTTTACAGTCACTTTGGGAGATGAACGAAGGGTCCAAGGATTAGGGAGATGCGACGGAGTTGAAGTCGAATGTCAAGAGATTAAAATCATTAAGAGTTTCTTCCCTTTTGAGCTGGGAAGCGTAGATGTAATCTTAGGAATGGATTGGCTCTGTAGACTAGGGGAGGTGAAAATTAA
The DNA here is from genome assembly GCF_011075055.1 of Mangifera indica. NCBI lineage: Eukaryota > Viridiplantae > Streptophyta > Magnoliopsida > Sapindales > Anacardiaceae > Mangifera > Mangifera indica. Next base: position 78,665 of record NW_025401105.1, on the reverse strand, counting down.
TTGGAAATCCCAGACAATGAAATTCGAATGGGAAGGACGACGTGTGGAGCTGAAGGGAGATGTCTCATTATGCAGAGTTGAATCTTCCCTGAAGGCTATAATAAATTCTATGAGGGAAGGTGGAGAAGGATATTGGGTGGAGTTTAGAGGATTGTCGCAGGTGGGAGAATTTAATCCACAGCACTTAGAGCCATGCCTGAAGGAGCTGATAGAGGAGTACCAACATCTTTTTCGTGAACCCACTAACCTGCCTCCGAGAAGAACCTAAGATCATGCTATTAGACTTTTGCCCAATGCCCCGCCTCCAAATATCCGACCATACAGGTATCCGTATTTCCAGAAAAACGAGATAGAGAATTGTTCAGGAAATGCTTACAGCAAGGGTAATTAGGCCAAGTGTGAGCCCGTTCTCTAGTCCCGTGTTATTAGTAAAGAAGGATGAGGGATATAGATTTTGTGTCGACTATCGCGCTCTCAACAAGGTTACTGTTCCCGATAAATTTTCGATTCCCGCCATTGATGAATTGTTCGAGGAATTGGCTGGAGCAACAATTTTTAGTAAGCTGGATCTGAAATTTGGCTACCACCAGATTCGGATCAGAGACGAAGATATAGAGAAGACATCTTTTCGTACGCATTATGGGCATTACGAATTTCTCGTGATGCCATTTGGTCTCTCAAATGCACCTCCAACTTTTCAGAGGGTGATGAATGAGATCTTTAGACCTTATTTAAGACGGTTTGTTCTCGTCTTTTTTGACGATATTTTGATTTATAGCAAAAATTATAAGGAGCATACGAGGCATCTTCGTATAGTGTTGGAGCTGTTGAATGACCACCAATTGGTTTTAAATTTCAAAAAGTGTGCTTTTGGATAGAGGAAAATAAGCTACTTGGGCCACATAGTTTCGGCAGAAGGGGTTGAAGCAGATCCACTTAAAATTCAAGCAATGAGGAATTGGCCTATTCCGAAAGACTTACGAGAGCTGAGAGAATTCTTGGGTTTAACGGGATATTATCAAAGGTTCGTTCAGGGGTATGGAAAAATCGCAGAACCACTCACAAGATTGTTAAAAAAGGATTCTTTTGTTTGGAGTGACGAAGCCACCCAAGCATTTGAGAAATTGAAACATGTGATGTCGTCAGCCCCTGTATTAGCCTTGCTAGATTTTTCGAAAGAATTTGTTATAGAAACGGATGCATCAGGAGTGGGATTGGGTGCTGTTCTTATGCAAGACAGAAGGCCAATAGCTTATATTAGTAAAGCACTTTCGATTCAAAACAGGAACAAATCCATATACGAGAGGGAGCTAATGGCAATTGTGATGGCGTTTTAAAAATGGTGTCACTACTTGTTGGGAAGGCATTTCAAGGTAAAGACAGATCAGCGGAGTCTTCGGTTTCTGACTGATCAACCAGTCATCGAAGCTGACCAACAGAAATGGGTAATGAAAATGCTTGGGTACAACTTCGAAATTTTGTACAAGCCAGGAAATGAAAATAAAGCAACGGACGCCCTCTCTCGAAAGTCAGAGACTAATGGGGAAATTTGGGCAATCTCCACAACGCAAATAATGGGCTTGGAAGAGGTTGAAAAGGAAATTTCAGAGGATGAGAAGCTCAGGGGAATAGTGCAGGATCTGTTGACGAATCCTAACTCTCATGAAGGCCACAAGCTGCAGAAGGGAAGATTACTTTATCAAGGCAGGTTAGTCCTTTCGAAAACCTCTTCCTTCATTCCTATTTTTCTAACGGAAATCCATGCGTCTCTGTATGGTGGACACTCTGGATTTTTTCACACCTATAAGCGAATTTCCAGTGTGCTCTATTAGGAGGGGATGAAAGCTAGTGTGAAGAAATTTGTATCAGAATGCGAAACTTGTCAGCGGATGAAATTCGAAGCAGCATCTCCGGCTAGACTACTGCAACCACTGCCCATCCCTACCAAAGTATGGGATGATATTTCTATTGATTTCATCACAGGCCTTCCAAAAACGCCACATGCAGACACCATTTTAGTGACAGTTGACAGAATGACGAAATATGCACATTTTTTGACACTAAAATACCCTTTCACAGCTGTTGAAGTTGCCAGGAAATTCATACAAGAAATAGTGAAATTGCATGGTTTTCCTTGATCAATTGTTTCTGATCGTGATCGACTCTTTTTTAGCCAATTCTGGGCGGAAATTTTTAAAATTGCAGGAACCACGCTCAAGTTTAGTTCGGTGTACCACCCCCAATCTGACGGGCAGATGGAAGTAGTAAATCGGAGTTTGGAAACCTACTTGCGGTGCTTTTGCTTTCGTCAACCTAAGCAATGGCCAAAATGGCTCCTATGGGCGGAGTATTGGTTTAATACATCTTACAACGCATCCGCTGGCATGACACCCTTTAAGGCACTGTATGGCAGAGAACCACTGGCGTTACTAAGATGGGTCAAAGAGGTATCGAAGATAGAAGAAGTTAACAAGATGATTGAGGAAAGGAATGCGGTGCTCGATGAGCTCAAAGACAACTTGAGAAAAGCTCAGGAAAAAATGAAAAAACACGCTGACAGAGGCAGAAGAGAAGTCCAATATTCAGTGGGTGATTATGTGTTCCTAAAAATCCAACCGTATCGTTTCAGATCATTAGCGAGCCGAGCAAATGAAAAACTCAGCCGGAGATTCTATGGTCCTTTCGAGATACTACAGAAAATTGGATCGGTAGCTTACCGCTTGAAATTACCTCCTACTGCAAAGATCTATTCAGTATTCCATGTCTCACAATTGAAGAAAAGAGTTGGTCCAACAGTAACCTGCCAACCTCTTCCTGAATGCTTGACCGACAATGGAGAATTACAGGTGCAGCCATCAGCAATATTACAACATCGATACTCTCAGCATGGGGAACTGGAAATTTTAGTGAAATGGGAAGGCCTCCCTCACTGAAAATTCCTGGGAATTATTTACAACCTTCTGGAACCTCTTTCCACAATTTGACCTTGAGGACAAGGTGCCTTTCGATGAGAGGGGAAATATTAGGACTAATGTATACATAACACGCAAGAAAAAACACTCTAAAGAAAGGAAATCAAAGGCAATAGCAAATGGGGACAGGTGTCACTCCAGCAGGCTCCAAGTCTTTCAGAACCAACAAAGGACAGCAGAGCCACAGACAACATCTGCAGAAACGGTTAAAGGGATATAAAAGAGAAAGAGGGAGGAAAAGAGAGGGCAAGCAGAAAAATCAGAGAATGGAGGGAATTGAGGGGAGAGCAGACCTCTTGAAGGCTGCAGGTTGTTTCTTATTATTAAGTTTGTATTTGTTTCCGTAATTGGTGCTTCCAGAGAAGTATCATAAGAATTATATGTTTCTGTAATCGGAAGACAGTGTTTATCTTTTATCTAGAAATATTATTAGACTTTTATATATCAACATGCTAAACATACAAAGTTCGTTTTTATACATTGAGAATATTGGCTTTTTCTTCTGAGTCTATCTCAGCTGTCTTTATTACATTTTCTCATTGGATCTTGAGTTCCTGAGTTCAGGAAGCAGTGCCTGCTTCTTGTGATTCCTTAGCTTGTGAACTTGTAGCTGTTGGCATCGATCCCTGGAAGTCAAGGAAGGGCAGGCTAGCTACTGCTACTGAGTTCCCTCCAGGTACCTAACATAATTATATATATGTTATGTCAGTGAGCAGTTACTCATACTATAGACAACCAAAGGTTCAAGATGATACAGCGAGGAGTGGCCAAAGTTCATCAGATCCTGTAATTGAAGTTATAACTCCTGAAGTATTGGATAACCATGGTGCAGATAGTTCAAGGAGCCCCTTTGCCGGGATTTGGTCTCGGACTCTGGGAATCAAAATAACTGGTAGAGATGGATTTGAGAGACTTGACGTAAGAATTCCTGTAAGTTATCTTTTTACTATGGACACATATAACTGTCATGATATGATGCAAAAATATACTTACATTTTAGAAAACAATTGTTTGACTCCTTTAATTTTCTTTTATCTGAAACAGCTTTAAATCTTCAGTTTAGAATTAAATTTATACAGTATGATATTTTAATTTATGTTGAGATTAAACATTCTGAATATGCTGGACAAGCTTGAATTGTTTCTAGGGGCTAGCGAGGACATTTTCTTATAACAGGCTAAACCTTTTTTTCTTTTTGTTTTGACTTGATACAGCAACTGCGTAGCTAGATTCCTTTATCAAGTGTACCTCATGATAAGAGGCATATTTATTTGTAAGGAATTACAGGTATATATAGACATAGTTATTTTATTTATCTGAAAAATTTTACGCATTTCTAATTATGCTAAACCTATGATTTTTTGTTTTTTGGTCAACTAAGGCAGAGAGGAAGAAGAAGCCTACTAATGTTAAAACTAAATGTACAAAAGAGAATAGGAAAAACTTAATGCACGATGTTTAATGATGGCATGTTGGAATAGCCTATAGTATTTATAAGATTAATTTCTTAATAAATTATTTATCTTTTTTCGCTAAAACTGGCTAGGCTGGTCTGCCTTTGTTTGTCTTTGAAAGAACGTACAAATTTACATCTTGTCGTAAGCTTTATTGCTTGCAGTCAGATTGGTGACATTCCCAGCTTATTTTAGGACATAATTATGCTTGCTACAACCATGCTTTCCATAGAAGGTTGAGTAATCAACAACAGTAATTTTTCCATAATGTTGCACTAATTTTGTTTTATGGAAGAGTAACTATCAACTTTTTGTTTCTGGTTATTAATTCCTCCACAGGCTGGGTTCTTAGAAGGAATCACAAATATGGTTCCAGGTATAATATATTGAGCTCTCATATTCATAGTTTGCATCTTCATTGGATTAGTTCTTGAGTAAATAACTGAAAAATATTTCCCCTATGTTATGCAGCATTGGGGGGTGTAAACCTCAAAGAACTTTTGGACGATGCAGCTGATGAAGTAGGAGGAAAGCTTCTATTAGATTTCAATGATGCAATGGGTGACAGGATTCAGGTGTTTCTTGAATGAATTCAATGCCAGTTGGCTTTCATGAGTCAACGGTAAGGTTTCTTTATTTGTATTTAAAGCAAAGATCAATCTTATTTTACATAATTAAGCTAAAGAACAATTGCTGCCTTAAAGCTCTGGTTCTCCATTCTTTAGCTGCACTACTTGAACTACAAGCACTATTTGAGAGAGTTGAACTGTAAAGCAACCTCACTTCAGGGAAAAAATAAGCTAGAGAAAAGGTCATTATATGAAATTGCAGTTAAAACTATGGCTTAAAAAATTAGGGAAGATGAGTGATCAGTTGGATATTGAACAATTGCACTTAATGGACCACTCTGGTTTGGCTTAGTTAAAAAGTTCACTGGTGGGAGCTTGGTCAGTATAGGCATATTTGCAACATTTGCTTTTGCTACCGATTTTTTGTACTACGATACGGGAAAAATTACCTAGTGCAAGCAAAATGATGGTTCCTCTAAATGGTTTGTATCTTATGTAGATCATTGCAGTAAATTTCAAGAGATTCAAACAATGATATTGTTTGAGAACCAAATCCTTTTAGAATGTCTCATGATAGTGAATTTGAATGACTGGTTGCTCTAAAGAAGGGTGTGAGAGCTTGCACTTTGTCACCCTTGTCATCTTATGTCCAACTTTGTTTCATATAAAGGATTGTGTCCTAGTTTTCAGGCATTTATTTTTGAATTTGCTACTATTCAAAGTCCAACAACATTCATAATGCTCTAAAACACCCAAAATGAAAAGTCATGGTTCAAGAAAAAATGAAACTTGGGAATGGACTGATTTACCAAATAGCAAGAAAACAGTTCAGTGTACATGGATTTTCACCATCAAACACAAGGCAGATGGGAGTATATACCAATTCAAGGTATTGCAAAAAGGTTTACTTAGTCCTATGAGGTTGATTATGAAGAATGTTTGCTCAGAGTTTTCTTGTCAATAATAACCAATCTTCATTGGCATGTGCACCAAATAGATATTAAGAAAAAGAAATGTCTTCTTTAACAAGATATTGAGAAAGAAGTTTCTATGAAGATTCAACAAGATCTAGATAATTAAACAATTAAGAAGTCTCTCTATGATAAATTTGAAAAAACAATTAAGAAGTTTGAGGATTCATTGTGTCCGATGGATCATTCAAAGAAGGTGAAAAGTTCATTCTTACCTTTTAAGAGGCAATTATGAGGAAGAAATCTATGGCCCAAAAGAAATTCTAGCAAAGGAATCTCAGATACAAGACTTGGATATCTAAAATACTTTCTAGGAATGAAGGTAGCTCGTTCAAAGAAGGGTATTTAATTACGTCTCACAACATAACTATGCATTTTGACTACCTCAGAAGATTTACAAATGTTTGGATGTAAACCTCTTGACACACTTGTGACTTCATGTCGAAGAAATTTGATTTTATGACGAAGCAAGAGACAATCAGTTGTTTTTAGGAGCAGTGTTGATGCTAAATTTAGAGCAATGACACTAAGGATTTGCAAAGTTATGTGGTTAAAGAGACTACTTGCTAAGTTGAGCCATCTCATTTTTATTTTATATATATATATAAATTATTTATTGTAAAATGAATAATAACAATTATTTTCTTCACATTCTATAATAACTACTTATCGTAATTAATTAAAGAGTGAACGTATTCTCCTATAAGAGAGAGCAAAAAAATTCACAAACACAAAGTTGTTGGGGGACACCAACCTCTTATTATACTAGCCACCCGAAATCCAATATCTTCAGTAGTATATTGGGGACCAAAACATATGAAAGTTAGCTTGTTCTATGGTTGAACAATCCCATATTCTTCCAATCCCATAAGACTTCATCTCTGTTCTAAGTTTTCCCCAATGGCATTATGCATTTAGCCGAATTATCCAATCTTGAAAAGAATGGAAATGGGAACGTCAACTTCATCACTAAACTCAACTATTCTTTTACTCTATTTCTTTTATTAGATCTCGTGTAAAGGAAAAAAACTTTGGAGATAAATAATATGATAATATAAAATGCCACACAAAGATATAGGGTATTCATGTGGTTCGATATAACCCACTAACATCCATAGATGAGAGAAATGCACTATAATGCAAACCCTTGCATCAAATGTATTGTATTCTCACATCCTTTCCTTTGTATATGTCAAAACATATAAATATCATATCTTTTATAGTTTCAAATTATTTATCTTGAATGTCTATTTCTCTGTTGTGTGATCTCCTTAAGAAGTTATCAAATTATAAGTTGTCTCAAGATGATAGATGCACAACAAAGACAAACTAACATGCATTTAAGTTATGATAAGGGAGTGTATCTTCTAATGTTTGTCGTTATGACGGAAAGCTTGCCAAGAGTAGAGATTCTTGGGATATATAACGTATTTTCATAATTGTTTTCTTGTAAAATTATTTCTCTTTTATAAGTTAATTTAAAGAGGAATACAATTGTTATACATATATGAATCCTATTAAAAATAGAATTACAAGGATCTTTTACCCAAAAAGATCCTATAAGAAGTAAAATATCCTTCTGAATATAGAGATGGGAACCAATCCAAAGTTCTGGGAACACAATGTATTTGATGTAAAGATTTGTTAAACACCCTGTATAAATGGCTTTAGATTGCTTGCACTCTTAATGTGGTTTAAAAAAAGAAATGAGATCCTTGAAGATGACAATCCTTCGAATTTTTAGAACCTCTACCAATATATTAGATAAATCAAAAGTTTAATCCTTTAAATTTATTCTCTTTTTGTTGTTTAAATACTCTAACTTTTACCACTCAAGTTATCTTATAGAGACAATTTTCTTATTTTATTTCTCCTCACTAAATCAAAGTAAACTATCGCAACTGTAATATAATTGTCTTAAACTTTCACTTTAAGGGTATAAACATCATTTGGCAAAATAAGGATTATTATATAAATCAGTACAAGGGCAGAATTATAATTTAACTCTTGTAATTTTTCGACACATTCCCTTTTACTCTTAGAGAGAGATCCAATCATTTTTCCTTAGAGATATGATTCATATGTTGGATAGAGCCATCACCACTTCATAATTATTACTAGATCAACTGCAACCAAGCCCCGCAACATAAAAATGCAAACGTTGCTCATATAAATTCAACGGCGCAATCACCTTGAATTCTCTCATTGCCAGATTTCAAAGCACGAGAGGCCTTTTATTTGCAATAGCTAGAAGTTACAAACCATATCGGAACCTAATAAGATCAAACTCCCGGCAAAAGATATCAAATCCATTACAGTTTTAATGTTGATCATGATATAAAAGAAGAAATGAATAATATATTAGTTCATGTAACAACGCTCATGTACTCTGGCAAATAAATCTCCATGTGCATACAAAAATGTGAAAAAGTCAAGTAATATTACATCAATTTGTACGTATTGTCATGCAGATTAAACAAAATCTCTATGGTCGTTACATATCCGTAGATTGTTCAGATTTAATGTCTTTGTTCAATCTTCGAAACTCAAAGTCATGAAAGAAGTAAGTTCAACTTAGAAGAAACAAATCTAAGTACAAAAATGAATTATGAAATTTATTGTTCTGTGTTCACTAACACGTATGGTAGATGTTTTTTTCAAAATCACAAAGAATATAATGTAAGAAATGAAACAATCTACCACAACAGGTTTTCCTCACTAGTACACAACTTCACAACAGTTGATGAAAGCAACTTTACCGAAACACCTAACGTGGCCCTAAATGACTAAGGCATAATGTGATCAATGACAAAAAAAACATTGGGCCACACCTCAGAAAATGACAACTGTTGGTAAAGAAATTACAGCTCTCAATACCATATATATGTAACATGAAGTTTATCGTACTCAATTGAATGATGATAAAACTAGATTTGCCATGCCAAACATTTTTACCTCATAATGTAACATGTATCTACCGCCCTTCCTGCTTCTTTGTAGGGAGGTAGCTTTTGTCTCATCAGTAGCCACCCCCGTATGGTTGTTGAGTATAACCACTTGTACCTGTCATGGGCCTATAACCACCTGGCATAGTTGTGCCAGGAGGCATCCCAGTTTGTGGCTGCATCTGAACTCCTTGCCCTATTCCCATATTCATCCCAACACCCATATTCATGCCATTGTTCATTCCCATCCCCATCCCCATTGGTTGGTTCATGCCTCCATAGCTTCCTATGCCCATTCCTGAACCACCACCCATGCCCATGCCCATACCCTGGCCACGGCTCATACCCATACCCATACCCATACCCATGCCAAAATGGCCACCGCCCATGCCCATGCCAATACCCTGGCCACCACCCATGCCCATTCCCATGCTCTGGCCACCCATGCCCATGCCCATACCCATACCAGGGCCCATGCCCATTCCCATGCCAGAACCCAACATAGGATTTGATGGAGGCCGTATAGCACTAGCTCCAGTACGACCTAACCCAGAACCAGATCCCATAGCTTTACCCATAGTAACATTAGATGTTACCTGAGTTTGTGGAGTTTTCTTTTCCATCCTCTTTTCCTTTCGATTGATGGCATCAAAATCAATTCCAATGTCCGCTGTAGGATTTGTCTTAGCTGCACAGAAAGATATATGATTTCAAACTTTTAAGCAAGACAGAATATTAAATACAAGAAATTGTGGCACTACATTTTGTGACTGATGAAAGCACTCACATCCAGATATATTCAAATCAATTAGCCCTCTGCTAAGAGTGTCAGCCCAAACTGCTGACTTCAGCTCAAACTTTTCCTTAGATGGTTGAGATTGAGGTACCAAAGCAAGCGCACCTGACGAAGATGAAAGAGATGGTTGTGAAGCCATCATAGGGCTTTGTCCTGCTTGAGGAAGAGGGTTACTCAGTGAATTACTGTTCTGCTGTGCAGGTGGATTAGGTGGGGTTTGTTGAGGGCTTTGTGGAGTAGAAAGAACTACAGAACTCTGATGTGGTAGAAAGTTTCCACTGTTAAACTGTGCAGCTGGTCCAGCTAGAGTTTGAGGAGCCATGTATGAAGCAACAGGGGTAGTAGAGGTGCCCTGCGGTGTGAAGGCCCCACTGATAAGCTGTTCAACTGAACCAGATGGGGATTGAGGGGCTATGTTTGGAGCTACATGACCTGTCAATCCTTGATGTGGAGTCACAGATCCTGGCTGTTGATGAAAGCCCCCATAAGTACTAGTGGTTGGCTGTGCAGATTGACTCCCATACATACTAGCAGCTGGCTGTGAAGGGTGGTTCCCATACATATTAGCAGTTGGCTGTGCAGGCTGGTTCCCATACATATTAGCAGTTGGCTGTGCAGGCTGGTTTCCATACATATTAGCAGTAGACTGTGTAGGCTGGCTCCCATAAATATTAGGGGTTGGTGCAGGCTGGCCAGCTGGAGCTGAAAAGGCTACCTGTGATGCTACAGATGGTGAAGGTCCTGATGGAGGAAGGATGTCTGCCAGAATGTCAGTCTCTGGCTGCGATAGTTCTTGAGGCAAAAACTGTGAGTTTACTGAGGGAGGCTGACTATTGGAGTCACTTGTTGATGAGTATGTAATGCCGTATAATGAGTCCCCAAAGTTGGGAACCGATTCCATGCTGGGGGCAGCTGGCTGGGGTGATTGGGCATTTTGACTTGGATGGAAAGAAGCTGTTGATGCTGAAATTGGTTGCTGAACTGTTATAGAATCTGCAGAAGGGATAGCTCTAAAAGGTGCATCCCCAAATGGATCATCAAATGACTACACAGAAGAAAACAAGTTCATTTAACAACTATAATAATATGACAAAAGAATTATAAAAATAAAGAAATACAAGAAGTCTGCAGCAATTACAAGCTTCCTTTTCTGATTGAGCTAGCCTCTTAATCATGTAGTGAATATCACAGTAAAATATCCACATAATCCTCAAGTACTACACATCAACAAAATTAATAAAAGAAAAATCCAGGATGAATATTATATTTCTAACCTTGAAGGGTAAACACATCTTGTCAGTCAGTATTCATACTATGCATTCGGAAATCCCACAGATATGAGATTATTCACACATATTGTAAGTTTCAAAACATTTCTCAAAACCGTTTGTCTCTGTTTCATTTATGTTGAGAAAGTTACCTTCACACTACAAATACTATAATATCATTTTCAAATTAATAGAGAAGAATACCATACGTCTAATGTTCAAGAAGTTACATCATTCTTGTCCATGTTTATCGGAAGCACTTGGATTCCATGAAAATTAGATTAACACATAACTTTTGTTTTATAAGCAAAAATCGCCAACACCTCAAAAACTGATCACTAATATTTTTCTCGCTGCAAGTTTCTTTTTCCTATTTAACTGAAATATAGTGTTTTAAGGGTTCCAACAACTGAATTTGTTGTGTCAAAATATTCAAAACCATATGATGTTACACCTTTAAGAGGCAAAATCAATTAGTCTGCTGATATCACTTCCCAGGAGAAATTAAACTTGCTCTGAACCAATAAAATCTGTGCTTTATATAACGTATCAACCCAAGGAAAATGGATTTCAAGATCAATGTATTACACAAATCTGTTACCTGATTCATCATATTAGATGGTGATTGTGTTGCAGTGAATGTGGGTAATGAACCAGTATTAGCTTGTGCATCAGCTTCAGTACTGGCATTTGCAGGCATGGCTGGCATAATGGCCAATGCATTTGAAGAAAACGAGTCTGACAGAGAGCCAAGCAAGTCCAATTCAGCACTATTGGCTGTCGTAGGGGCAGGAGTGCTTGAAACAGTAGGGACAGCTGATAAAAGAAAAGAAGAAAATATGATTTCCCAATAGAATAGTATCAGAAACAAAGAAACAAACTCTTCAAAAAATTATTTCTACATACAGAAAGCCCCAACCTGCTGTCAATAGCAGTGCATCATGTCGCACAAGAGAGATACCAGTAATTTTACAAAAAGAAAAAAAATATATATCAAGAAGGGAAAATTAGAACAGCCTTTTCCCTATTGTCAAGCTGCAGTGCCACCTTCTGATAATGCAAATTTTTAACAAATTGCTCCTTCTATCAGAATGGCTCTGGGCTAAAATTAGTTCATATTTTTTCAAATTGAAAGTTTCCACGACAACTGAAGCCTAGACTTAAATACCAGCCAAATTCTCCAAATGAGTTGACATATTCTCTAACAATAAACTATGTGCACCTATAATCACAATCAATTTGCATACCACTGATGATAAGTCACCATGTAATTGAGCCATTTTGAACTAAGAATAACATAATACTTAATAACATAATACTTAATCACATAATAACACATTATCATTGGTATCCAAATTGGTACTCATTCTCAGAACACATAGCATTACTCATTCTCTAAACTTATATTTATATTTGATGAATTTTCAGTGCCACTGACACATTGCCCTCCTAAAACCTGAAGCAATTACCTAGATGAATTAACTCAGCACTTGAAAAGTATCGAAGTTTTTTTCAATAAAAATATGTGCATAAACAATATGCGCAACTTTGTGCACAAACAATGACATGTCACCATGTGATTGGGTGTTGTTTTACCTCTTATTTAAAATTATCCAGTCATATAGTGACATGTCATTGTTTGTGCACATAGTACTATTTTTTTTTTTGGTATATATAAATTCTCATATGCTGCAAGTATGGAAACTAAAATCAACATATGCATTCCATAACTAAAGACAGTCAGAACTGAACTGAAATTAAAAAGAACCAATGCAATAAATTACAAATAAACAAGAACATACTCTCAAGCCGGCACTGCTATCACAAAATTGGAACCAAAACAGTGAGCTCACATTTGAATAATGAATTAAAACAGACAAAAGAAATCAAGTTTTTAATAAAAATACCATCAACCCTATTTCAATGTTTGAAACAGTAATTATGAGAATTTATGAGGTCTAAATATAAAAGCAAAAAAAGACACTACTACAAGGCTTTTCATTATTTGAACAAAACAATTAACACCTATACAGGAATTAGCATACCTGAAAATGAATTACGTGGATCAAATTCATCAGAAGCCAAAACTTCCTCGTTCCCAGATGTAGAATTGTTGAATGAGTTAGTTCCTTGGGTTGGACTAGGGCCTGCAGGTGGAGAAAAAGTTGAAGGAGCAGCAGTTGGAGAAGAACCTGCTGGATGAACAGGTGGAGGTAATCCCCCAGAAGCAGCAGGTTGAGAAGAACTTGCAGGAGCAGTTGGAGAAGAAGCTTTAGGAAAAGATGCCGCTGAATTTTCTCCATCCCTTTAAGCAAAATAAGAGTTAGAACTAACCATAGTCTTGGTTACAATTGCAAGAAATATATCACTGCATTTCCATAACATATATAAATACCTATCACTGCGAGCAGGACTTCGAGATTCACTAAAGGCTTCTTCATAACTAGGAGGAACACCAATATTTTGTTCAGAAAAATTCCGCTCAAGTTGCCTGCCAACAAGAGCAAAAATGGTGGAATTTTATTAATTCTTCAGATCAGGATAAAAATTGTCAATCATTCTTTGCACAACTTGATAGGTACCGATTTGATGATTGACCATCGTCAACGTGGTTTGTATCAGAGCTCCTAGTTGACCCATCTTGGTAACGGTCAACACTATTACTTCCACGGTAGTCATCATCCCTGTACCCATCTCTGCCATAGCGATCTTCATAATCTCTGCCATAACGATCACCATCACGACCATAAGAGTCTCCATTTCTGCTATACCGATCATCATTTTTATACCCATAATCTCTCTCTCTTCCATAACCATTGTCATCATCCCTGCTTCCATAGCAGCCTTCATAACGATCATAATCATATTTGTCATCATATCCTCCTGGCTGATACATTCCACCTGTCGATGGGCTGCGAAATCTGTTTAACAGAAAACAGTAATATATCACTCAGAGCTGCCATTTCCTCTGAATAAGAAGCAGACGATAAATCCACAAATTAAATGTGCTCTACTGTACTCACATTGCCCATGAAACCTAGGCATATAACACCAACAGCAATTACTCCATGAAAGAAATACTAGTTTTCACTTTATATAACCCCCTAAAAGGCTTTTGAACTGTTGAGGGCATAAATTAGCTGCCATATCTTCACAGCAGTAACAGATGTGGATCTAAGTCACACTGCAAGTAGTTAGATATTCTAGAGCACTTGACCGTCAAATTCAGTTGCATCCTAACCATGTCAATCCTTGAATTGGATTTTTTACAAGATTTAACTTTTCCCAATATTTATCATTCAAGACTAAATAGTTGCTTTTACTTTTTAAATTGTACAACATGAATATAACACAATTTTGGTTTGTATGCTTTACAAAGATAGAATTATAGTTTATCACAAGTAGGATAATAACAAATTCTGAAATATCTTATCATAACCCACCCTAATGGTGGAGCCAGAAATCCTAGCCAATCCTACAGAAAAAATGAGAACTGCAAATAATGCAGTAGCATTCTTTCATACAGTCAGGAGAACACATAAAAGCAAAAACTAGCAATTACTCAAACACATAAACATAAAAACAATCTTACTTCACTTTTATATTATGCTGCTCATCAAAGATGCTACTAGAAGAAAAATAACTTAAAGTAATAAGATGAACAATTGCCACTAAGTGATATGTGATCTATGTCTCCACAGATACCAAAAAAGGCAACTTGTAAACAAAATGTTGAAATAAACTCTATCTTGCAAAACACCAAAAAGCAAGATGACTCTATTTCTCATAGTTGTCAAAGGCACGCTGTTACTCAAGGTGACCGATGGTTTAGGCACGGGAAAAGCACACTTTATTATCACCTAGTCTATCTCCAACCAGATCTGAGGGTTACCGGCAATTTCTTGGCAGTTTTCAGCACACACTCAGGCTCTCCAACAGATTTTGGGCAATTTTCAACCAGGTATGAGGGTTATTGACAATTTTTTAAGTCTATGGTAAGATTTGAGGTCGTTTCAGAGCTCACCAGTGAGTTCTGAGATCACCTAGAGGTTGAAAACAAGCTCTAAAGCCACCAAAAAGATTGTTGACAAGTTCTAAAATTATCAGAGAGGTTGTTGGAGAGATCTAAGGTCTCCAAATAGGTCGCTAGTCACTAATCCCTTATAGATGGTTGTCAAAGAAGACTAGACATCATAACTAGTTAATGGTCTAATTTGAAACTACTGATGAAATTGCCGGTCAATATTTTATAGTAGATGTAGTAAAAAATCATTTTAAATTTAATGGAAATTGGAAAATTTTTAATTGAATTTTTTAATCGCCTTAGGTAGAAAAGCAGCGTTTTCGCCTCGCCTTTTTCACCTATGCAATAGGACCCCTCATTGTCTTTTGGCACTTTTCACCTTTGACAATAATGCTAATTTTGCATGTGAGTAACAATTGAAAATGACATTCTCTTTTGTAAGAATGCATAATATGCTATAAAATTTTTAAAAAAAAGGGGGAAAAAAAGTCTATTAGATGGTTTGGTTTCAACAGTTGAAAGAATCACTGAAGATACTGAGAATACATATAGTGAGTAACACACAAAGACACCAATACTCAAAATTCCAAGCTAATGCATTTTAGCTGAATATCAAATAGAGCAGACTCACTTGTCCCTGTTAGCGGCAGCCTTCTGTCTAACTTCTAATATCCTCTCCTTATCATTTACTAGGGCCACAAGGCTCTGAGACTTCCTTCTGACATTGTTACCTTGATCCCTTCCACTGGAATCAATATATCGAAAATTGGACAACGTCTACAAAACAGGAAAACAATATCTTTTACTTTTAGAAAATAATAAAGATGCTAAGAGAGGTTTTTGAGCATCTGATGAAAAATTATAGCTGACAAATAGCATTAAGGAACTGAATCCTGATCATTACTGATATTTGATATGCATGTTCTCTGATATCATCTATCACACGCTCTGACCCATGGGCAACTAGATATTCCAAAACTGTTAAACCCTGAAGATCAGACAAAAGATATTTCAGTTCTACTATAACCAGAAACCATGAGAAAGAAAAAGAAAATAATTAGGGTGCATCATAAAATCAAAAGATGAGCACCAAAAAAAACGTTTGAACAAAGGGAATAATCAATAATTATAACACAGAAAAATTTAGAAGAAACATCAGAAAAAGCCAACAGTAGATGCAAGAAAAAGAACAGTTAGTATAAGCCACTTAATGCAACCAATACATCCCAAGAAATGCTAACCTTGTACACATGCCGCCAATTCTTTCCAGTGTCATTAATCCTCTTCCAAATTACTGCCATGATCATCTGGTATTCATGACTGCGAAAATGTTTCACCAATGAATTCTTTTGTACCAAACTAGGTGAGGGTAAGCAAACATGAATTAAATGTTCAAGCTTACTAGTTCCTGGTAGCCTGTGCAATATCTGCAAGAAGTGTTCCATGAGGACCCCAGGGCTCGTTGCTAGTAGCATCAAGAACCTGAAAAAAAAAAAAAAACTACCCCTATTATTTTATGCTTCTATGCTAGGCACAGATGGTATCACATTTAAAGGCTTACTATAAACTAATCTGTGTAACATTTTTTACCTTCTGTTCAATGCCAGGAACTTTAAGAACTTTCTTATTAACTCCTCTCTTACTGCAAGAAAATAGAAAACAATCAGCCAAAATGTTTACAAGTTTCTAGGATTTAATGAACCAACCCTGGACAAAAAAAATTCAAACAAGGGCCAATAAAGTAAGTGGTTCTGAATGGTAAAAGTGTTGTGCCATCAAAAGAGCACGTGTAACAGCAGTTCAGATAAATTTTGGTAACAATAAATTCTTAAAAATAGAGATTTGTAAGGTTTGAAATATTAATAAGGTTAACATAGTAGTAACTAACTGAAATATTTCTCAGACTTACAGATCTCTAACAGTTTGATCAAAGGCTTTCTTCATCGCGGGCTATGTCCAAACTTAGTGCTCTTCCAGTAGCTGTTCTATTTGCTCTACTCCAAATTCAAATAAAGATAGGCTCACTTCAAAATCTTTTTACGCACTGTTTAAACAGGTTTTGTGCTGGCCATAAAATGAAACCATAATAATTATGAATCGCACAAACCTTTCCAACACAAATCAATAAACAAGCATGAAACTTCAAACTCATTACAACAAGCCTCATTTCATTCACATTAAAACCATGATGACTCTTCAACAGATTTATATATATATATATATAAAAAACACATATTAAATCCACGTAAAACAAAATTTCCAACAAAAATAATAATCACCATCAATTCCTTGCATAAAAACAACAATAAATTATGTCACAAATCAAAAATCAAATATCATTTTCCATTACAAAAATTAACAATTAATCCAAATAAATAAAACAAAAGGAATTAAAAATGATTCATCACCCACAAAATCTTTAGGAGATCCAAGACATACCCAGACGAGAAAATTAAATAAAATTGCAGCATACTACTTAATCAATTCCGAAAAACAACGATTTCACTCACAACCAGATTACGTAAAACCATGAAAAACAAATGTGACATTCGGAATTGACGTGATCTAGACGAATCA
The DNA here is from genome assembly GCF_011075055.1 of Mangifera indica. Taxonomy (NCBI): domain Eukaryota; kingdom Viridiplantae; phylum Streptophyta; class Magnoliopsida; order Sapindales; family Anacardiaceae; genus Mangifera; species Mangifera indica. The sequence goes on along the minus strand of NW_025401105.1, from coordinate 61,089 downwards.
AAATCAAACTGACCCGAAATGAGCTGGTTCAGATTAAAAAATGAAAACTAAAGATCTGAAACAAACATAATCAGAGAAATTGAAACGAACCCAGATCCGAAAAAGCGGAAAAAAGATAAAAAATGAATGAATAGAGCGGAAAAGGAATGGAAATGAAGGGCGGATCTGAAGGTAAATTGATGATTTAATTCATATTAAAACGGCATAAAAAATTTAAAAAAATAAAAATAAAAGGAAAAAGATGCTTACCAAGAAATAGGGGAGGAGTCTCTGTATTGAGTTGGTCGGGTTGAGAGGGAGTAAATCGTTTGTTTGTTATTCTTTCTATTAAATCGGGAAGACAGAGAGAGAGAGAAAGCACTCTGAATAATTAAAATCGAAAAAAGACAGCGCAACTTACACGCAGTGAATTAAGGCGTCCATGTTTTTCCTTTTCTAATTTTTATTACCAACAAATTAATTTCATTTCAACAGCTTGACGTGAAATCTATTTTCTATTATTATTCATGTATCACTTACCACCACACCAAGTCCAGGAGCAATTTATCCATTCAAGCCTACTTATACCGTGCATGGCCATGAATTTGGAAATAGAGGAGCCAACTTTTTTTAGTTTGGAAAATTTTTATTTTCCACTTGCCGTCAAAATTAAACTGTCATCCTTTTTTTTTTTTTTTTGTCTTTTTTCCCCTCCTTTCTTGGTCGATGAAAAATACCCATTAATAAGTTAACAGATATTAACATGATCAGAGCTTGCATAAGTGAAAAGATATATTAAAATTGATGAAAATAGTAAATGTAACTAAAACGAAGCTAGATATAGACAATAAATAATACATATATATAAATGAGATTTAGTGAATTTAGAATAAATTGGATGTGAGCAAAGACAGAATTATTCGAAACTTATGCACAAGTTAAAAATTATAGTGACAATGAAAAGGTCTAGTCATACAATTGCATAAAGTTAACATGTTTGGGTGACAACACCGAAAGAGGAACAATCTCATTGGCCATTTTGTATAAATTTCAGTTTTTATGAGTGCTAATCAAGAGGGTAAAATTTTGTAAGTTTTTTCAAAGGTAAATTGTTATTAAGCTTAATAAATATAAAGGGTAATTTTGTCTTTTGATTTTTACCAATAGAAAAAACAAAAACATTAACATGTAGGTGAGAAAAATGAGTTCGGATGAAACATAATAATTCCCTCATAATTTATCCATTAAATTGGACTTTTATATAGGATAGGGTAGGATTTTAAAACATGCCTCTTCCCTTGTCTCGCCCACTTTGAAATGGGCCAAAAGACTTATTCCCACCCAAGTTTTGATCAACACCCCAATTTTCATCCATAAAATTTCAAAAATCTAAATATCTATTATCTAGTTAAAATTTTCTATCAGAGTTATGAATAAAATAATCATTTAACAAAATTATTAAAAAAACTAAAGTTTTATCTTATTTCTCTCTCCTTTTTAATTTAAAAAATTAATAATTTTCTTATACTTAAAGTTTGAAAAACTACTATTTCTTCTCAAGGGTTTTTTTTTCTCCTTTTTCCGTGACCATCTTCATACTAGTCGATAGTCAACCTTTTCACCAACTGATTATCCCGTCAAACACTAATGCTCAACAACCATTTTCGTCAAACGAAGAAAATTCATCATCTTCCTCTCTTCAAACTAGACAAACATAATTTATCTTCGTTTGACCAAAGATTGGTGTCATATTTATTTGAGAGACGAAGATGGTCAATCTTTAGTCATTTGACATTGATCTTTGGGTGGACGTCCAGTCTGAAGAGACGAAAACAAACTAAAGAGACAACAGACGAAGACAATTCTTCATCTAACAAAAAGGGTCATCAAACGTCGGCATCTAACGGGAAAACAAGTTGGTGTGAAGATAAATTGTCGATTGGATCAGAGATAGTTGCTAGAGAAGGAGAAAAAAAAAAAACCTTAAAAAGGAAAACGTAACTTTTTAAACTTTAGGTGAGAGAAAATTGTTAGTTGTTTAAATTAAAGAGTGGAAATAAAATAAAATTTTAGTTTTTTTCTTAATTTTTTTTTTAAATGAAGATTTTACTTTTAATTATAATAAAAAATTTTAACAAAAACGTAGATAGGTGCTTAAACTTTTAAGACTTTACATATGAGAATTGAAAATAAACCAAACCTTGAGTGAAAATGACTCTTTTGGCCTTTGAGATATCAAAAAATTTTATATAAGATAATACATTACTTGTTATTGAATTTGAAGTATCTTTTAGGATGTGTTTATGTGTATATGCTTAATAGACACTTTTATGATCTGATCAAAATTTATATTAAAAGTTTAAATGACAATTTGCATAGAAAATCAAAAGTTCCGAGAAAATTTCTTGTATTGACATAAGAAGCGAATTTGAATCAAATCAAGTTAAATTTTGACGAACTCATAGTTTAACCAGACTTGAAAAGTCAATTGAATACTCAAACAACTGGGTACAAATAATATATATCCCCAAGTATTATTTGAAATTAATGCCCTTGAGCTGCCAGGAACAATAAAAGGTTCCCGCCTGAAAATGAAAAGGAAGAAATCAGCAAGTTTACTTACCCATTAATGGCAAGAAAAAAAAATAATGTTGAAGAACATTCTAAAGCAAAAAAATAGCTTTCCTAAAAGCACTCAACTTTTCAAACAGAGAGGAGAAAGTAGCACCACAATGATTCCTTCAAACAGTTTGATCATTATAGAAATCAAATTATTGATGGCCATGATCCTTATTTTGGTAAGACAACCCTTTAAACTAACAGTTTAGATTAATGCATGCTGTTAGCATGTCGTTCAACAAACGAACATATATCAAAAGAAAATTATGAATACTGTTTTTTAACGAAATCTGCCATAACAGAATCGTTTATCATACAAAGGTGAGGATGATTTGCACAGAGGGTTAAGCTTGAAGATGGGAACTCAACTAGGGGTACCACCGTCTGCTTTGCCTCGATAGACTTCTTCCAAACATTCCTTCGCTCTGTGAACCTTTGACTGAAGGTAAAAGCTCCCATTCTTAGCATTCCTCTCGAATAGACCATCGTATTTCTGCTCAAGGAAAAGCAAAAAGTTACACAATTCAATTGATAGACAGAAAGAGAGCTGCCCAGAACAGAGACACAGACAGAACTGACCTTCACTATCTCCTCCCAGGCTGTTTCTTCAGTTACACCAAGAATTTGCCTAGCCTCTTGCTCGGTCATGGCTTTGCTTGCCCTACGAGTTGCATTTTGTAGTGCCTCCTGGGCAACACCAGTTTTTGCTGCATCTGCAATAATCTCCATGTTAGTTATGAACAAAGACAAAATCTAAAGCCACCACAATGCTAGATTCACAATAAATGTTATCATTTTAATTGTGTCACCCTCAAAAGCATGCATGTCAAGACATATTGGTCGGTTATGGTGAACATATGGTATTGAAACCTAGCATCTTTTAACTTTTTTTTTTTGTAGGTAGATAATCAACCTTAAAGACTACAGTTATTTCCCTACTTCACTGGCAAAGCTCATATTTTGCCACAATCTGAAATAAAAAGTCAATTTGGAATAAGCTTGGAGAAAATGATAAATTATAATTTTATTTGTTCAGCTCATTTGTCAGTAATTTCCGGCTAAAAAGATCCTGACAGTTAGGTGAAATGTTCCTGAAAAGTGTGCAAAAAAAAGGTCAAAGTTAGAGAATGTCAGAACCGGAACCTCTGAATATAAACCCCAAAAAAAAGAGAAAAAAACAGAACCACCTATTGGTTCTTTTGAACACAACCTTCAAACAGGAAATCAAGGCCTATAAAATTGGATTCACAAGCAAACAATAGAAGTAAAATTTCAATACAAAAAACTTGGTGGGAACACTTCATTTAGTTGTATATACATTTTGTCAGTTTTGAACTCCAAACAAGTTACCATCTAAGTAGCACAAAAATGAAAACGTCGAAATGCGGAAACAAAAATGCTAAATTGCATTTTTTCAAAAATATAGAAAACAGAAACGTGTGGAAACGTATAAATATTAAAAATATTGGGATTATTTATAAATACCAAATTTTTATAAGAAAATACAATACTTTGTATTTTTTTTTTAAAAAGAAAAAACACAACAATTGGACACTCTTTCCAACTCTTCCAGGAAGTATTTGCAATCCAACACTAATTTCTGAATGAATATTTTACTGTTCAGTCTCTTCTTACTTTTTCCCTCAACATATTTCAAACTTCTCTTTAGGTTTTTCTCTTGTTCTTCTATCCTTCTTCTGATCTTCAAAATTCTAACAACAAGATGTATCACATGTTCCTTTAATAACTACTCGAGAAACTCTTTTTACCAAAAACTGATTCATATCTCTACAGTTTAATCGTCAAATTGAATATTGAAGACAAATATGAAAATTGCAGAAGAACATGAAGGTTAAAGAATAACGTAACAAATTTGCCTAAGACTTTGAGCCGCCGGAGATGGTGAGGAGTTGAGATGCCGCGTTAGAGTCAGAGTCAGAGACGGTGAGGAGCCAAGACGTATGCTTGGGATGGAGAGATGTTAGCTTACTGGAAATTGAATGAAATTGGGAATAAGGAAGAAGCATATTGCTTTGGGACATTTCCTATTCTTAGGGATATGTCAAGGAACGTGTTTTGTATTTTTGCAAAATAACCGAAACAGCCCCGAAACGTTTCGTATCGGTTTCGGGCAGTTTCGGAAAAGCAGGATCGCACTATGCGTTTCCGTGCTTTCTTGGTTACCAGGTGATCTAATAACAAAAATTGTAAGAGAAAAATCTGACAGTTGACAAGAATAACCTGATTTTGGCAACTGGAAAGCCACCACGCTCTTTGGCAGCCATCAGGTACATACCAAATGACATAACACTAATGCATGTCACATTTAGCTTATGCTTATGAACCTTATGATTATTTTAGATCTAGTTCAAAATAACATTACCAACTCTCACTAATTGTTACTAAACACCAAATGCAATATGCTAGCTATAAAGCAAAAAAGGGAATCAGAAAGAGATAATGCATGTTAAATGACTAAATAATTATTAGCTAAGAACTAGCAATTTATATCAGTTAATTGCCTCAATTTTCTTTAGGACTAACCAAGCAAATAATATGCAAATATAGTCTCAATCTTTGCATGTCTACATAATGTGAAAACAATCAAGTAATATCTAATTTTTGTCTATGGTTGAGTCTACATAGACAAATTCAATTTCTATTATACCACAATTTTGAGAAATTTTCATCACTACAGTCCTAGAGCAAATTATTTATTTAAAAAAAAGACTTATATGAAAAAGAAAAGCAATTAATAGTTATACCTGCATTTTTGTTCCACCCATAAAATTAACAAAAAAGGTACAGGGAAACTATAAAAATCTATAGAAACTAGAAGGGCTTTCATTTGCTATGGAACAAGATCAACTTTTGTCCAGGTCACGATCTGAAGAACTTAATAGGAGACCTATCACTTTTCCTTATCTAGTGGAAGTTCAAATAGCAAGAGGAAGTAAAGATGGCAAAAATCTAGATGGGAACAGGAAGGATTGGGAGACCCCAAATTTTTATTAGGGCAGGGATAAGAATAAGAAGTCTCATTGTATCTTGAAAATTGAGCACTAAATATAAATATAAAAATTGAACAAAAAAACACCAGTTTATTTTTCTTTTCTCGTCCTATAAAGCCCAGCTATGAACTATTGAATTACAATAATCAGATTTCAAATTACAAGTAATATGTGGATACAAATATATTGTAGCAACTAACTAACTATACATGTCGTTGTAGCAAAAGATGCCATAGATGATTTTGGAGATGCCAGTCAATTGGGTAAAGGAAAAGTAAAAGCAATAATATTGATGACACCAGCAAATATGTAATGAGACAATCTTCAAGGAAAATTCTTAACCACTTAAGTTGTTGCTTTCAAAGTAGAAACTGAGTGCCATTGTAATTTTTTCATGTGACTAGTTCTTGCAAGGAATTTCATTTTCTTTTCAGACTGTGACTTGGCCAATCATTTTCAGAATGTAAGATAAAAAAAGTTTCAGATATATGAATGTTCTGTTAGAGAATAAATCTATGGCTTTAACAGGGGTTTCAAGCTCAATTCCAATGTAGGTCAACAAGTGAACTTTCTAAACTAATAATGATATAGCTAGTGGCTTTCTTTTATAGCCTGCAAACTGTCTTATTAGCTACCAAAACAAAGGAAGAGCAACTTCATAAGTTAGAATTAGCATAGTCTAAAATTATTATTATTAATACTCATCTGTTAATTTCTTCTCTCTCTTTTATTACATTTTTTGAGAAAATGTTTTTACATGTCTGTCAGGTCTAAAAAGTTCAGTAAATTCCAGGATCAGGACTCATAAGGACCCCCATCCCATCCCTGTATTGGGAAAATTGGGGATGGGGATCCCCAACCCAATTTTCACCCCTAGAAAAAATAGCAAAGGGTTAAGAGATAAAGCTCGCTTGAGTTTAGATTTAAGATTGATGTTTCCTTCTTTGTTATGTATTGTGTCCCTTATAACTTTTGACCTTTGCAGTATGAATCAGTAGTTCAATTTGAATTCCACTATATTTCATGGGAATGACAAAAAATATCATAAATTTAACAAATAAAACATCAGGTGGAAAAGGGAAATTAATTAAAATAAGCAAATTTTTTAGTGCTTATACCTTTTTAGGTAACTCAATTTTAGTTATACCTTTCTAAGCAAAACCCAGATATTGTACCAAAATACCCTTTCCACCATATTAGCTTCTTCTTCAACATTTTCCCTTCAAAACAACAAACGGCAAGCACCCTTAAAATCGAAACGTACTTTCTCCTACAAGATCATCATATTCCAAGTGTCTTGACTCAGATCTATATAATGAAAACACAAACTTTCATTCGTTTAGGTTAGTGTTGATAGTTTCAAGTTTTTGATAATGAAATCATGTTGTTTTTTCGTTTTAAATATGATGTTTCTTTTGTTATTTGTACTTAAAATAACTACAGTACTTGTATAAAAGCAACATATGTTGTTTTTGTCAAAGTAGAACAAGTTTTGGTACCTAGATCAAAGGAAAACCAGAATGCGATTTACCTGGAAAATACCATGCGTGTCGACGTATTTTTATTCATTATGGGCTAAGGTATTAAATACATAATAAATGCATGCATATCAGCTACGAGATCAAAATATTTAGAATATCAATACATAATAAATGCATGCGTGTTGGCACGAAACAAGAATATTCAAAATATCAATAAGGTATTAAATAAATAATAAATGCATGCATATCGACTAAGGGATCAAAATATTTAAAGTAACTGCATGTATAACAGCTAAGGGATCAAAATATTTAAAATTAATGCATGCATATTGGCTAAGAGATCAAACTTAATGCATTCTAACAGCACTATAAGGGATTGGGTCAGTTTGGTTTTAACATCACAATTGTAGGAAAAGATTGAATTCTTATATACATCTGCTCAAGATTCCTTAACGTTCATTTTGCTACTATCCATGATACATTTGAAAAGATAGAAATCTAAGTCTACCCTGCCCAATGATGTACCTTGCAATATCTTAGCAATAGTTTTCTGTTAAGTTTTACTTTGTCTACCATTACATTGACCTAAATGATCGCATTCTTGCTTCTAAACCCTAACATTGAAAAACTATGATTACTAGAAATATTACTCTTAAACAGAACAAGGATTGTCAAGGATGCAAAAGCAAATACAAAATTATAAAGGGAACATTAAAGAAGGTAACGTTGTTAAAGACTATAAGAAAGCAATTTCAACCAAATAACTTACTTGCAAGTGCTTGACGATAAGCTTGAACCACAGCCCTAGCCAATATCCCAGAGCCCATAATAATTAAATTGGCTAATATCTTTGCAGCCTGCAAAAACAGATAATTATATTAACAATGATTCTCAAGTTTCACAAGACAGATGAAGTGATATGATAACAAATAATCCAAAATAAAGAAAGAAATTTTCAATTCAGAATCAATGATATTCCCCAGGTGGGTATCGAACCTAAAAACAGTCAGCTAAATGCTGACTACTCTACACTGCGCTAATGACGCGGGCAAGGCATTGGTTTGCTAAATCCTCAACATGCAAGAATATGGTTCAAATCCTCTCTTACATAGCTTCACATAATTCACCGATGTTGCTGGCCACATTGTATCTAAGCAAGTTATATTAATCATATTCAATATTCAGTCGATAGCCATGAACACATTGATCCCACTTTGTTGCATTTCAAATCCCCCTTCCCCTCCCTCTCACATACACAGAAGAAAGTTCATAAAAAGCAACAAAGTAACACCCAAAAAGAAAAAAATTGCAAACCCAAACGCCCACCTACACCAAATATGAGGCGTCAAAATTAAAACGCTCAATCGATAAAGTATTTGCCAAAACATTTATTGTGGTTACATTATAACGAAAATAAAAAATTCCTAAACTAAATTGAACGAAAAAACAAAGCACCCAGAAACCACTTCATTCCAAAATTGTAGAATCATCCATACAACATCAAAAAATTAATTTCATGGGAAAGAGGGAAAAAAAATTTGAAGGAACATACCATAGCTGATGATCGATGAATAACAGAGCTTTTCAATCAAAAGTTAGAATTACAAAAATTGATAGGACGGCTTTTAGAACCGAACGAAATCTGAACGGATAGGTTGATGGAAAAGAAGATTCTAGATCGAAAAAATTACCTAACTTGAGGTTTGCTAATAATGGAAAAAACTTTATTGGGGTTCAGGTTTTTCTTCAACACAAGGCATCAATAATTAGGAAATGCACGTAAACAATTACACAATGCCCCCAAAAATTATGAGTGGCTTTTTTTTGGGATAAGAGAGAAATCAAATATTTGAATTGTGAATAATAGGCGCATAAAATAAGACGGGAAAATTACAGGTCCCCACCCAGGGTTTGACCTAAGGACACTTGTCCTGTCATAGATGACATGAAATGAATAAAAAAATTCTGATATAATCTTAAAAAATAAAATTATTATTTTATTCATCCAATTTTATTTTGTAAATTGGTCATATAATCTCCTATAAATATTTTAAATATTTAAATTATATAAAAAGTTATTTATGTTGTTTATTTTTTCATTTCCACCTCTTCTTCCTCTCTTTATGGCTTTAGATTTAGACTGAAGACAGGAAATAATAGTAATTATACTAGTAAAAATATAGATAAAGATATCAATAATATATAATCATAAGTGTGAGTGAACTATAAATTTTAAAAATATTAAAGGTGTTAATAAAAATTTTAATAGACTTTGAAAATTCAAAAAAGTTTAGGGTTTTTTTTTTAAATTTGTAATTTTAATATGTTTCTTAATTAATTTCAAAAATGATAATTATACCCTAAAAAAATTGAATAGAGCAAAATAAATTAGAGATATAAATGTTATATTACAAATCATTAAAGTCATAATAGTATTTTCAAAATTATAGGATGAATATAATAATATTTGAAGGGGCATAATTATGACTAGCATTTCCAAAACATTTCAATGATTAATTTATAAATTTTCAAACATTTTTAAGAATTAAATTATCATATTTAAAATATTTGAATATGATATTTAAATAAATTATTTTTTATTTTTTAAATTAATAGATGATAAAGTTATTATTTTACCCTTACACCTTTAGTTTTCTTAAATAAATTTAATTTTGATTGAGAAAATATTGTTTATGTCATTTAGAGGTGAAAATGGGCTCTTAAGCTAAACCTTGGGTGGGACAATGTAATTTTTCTCTAAGAAGAATTATATTGCATTTTTATATGATAGTATTTTAACCCTTTATTAAAAACTAACCCTTTCAAATTTTCCTTTTTGATAAACAGCACTTTAGTCTTAATGCCACAAATTCAATAACCTAAACCTAATCATACTCATTCATTTTAGTATGTGCGGATTCATCAAATTTTTGGCATCTAAAAATTGTTTAAAATTCATATAGATGGATATTTATTAATATTGATTGTTTGGATTAACCTTTAGATAACGTAGAGATACCAAATTTGAGACAATATATTGATTGAATTTGGATGGAATTAATTGTTTTGATAGTTCCCCGATGAAGACAATAAAAAAAAGGCAAAAATAATTGTCTACCTCGTGAATACGTCCCAAATAAAAAATATTTCAAATTACATTTAAATAAAAAAAATATGGATATGTCTAATCACTGTTAAGCTATACAAAAATAGATGTTGTAGATACATTTCAACATACTAAGGATATATGTGTTGGTGTCTAAGTTTTCGTCGATGAAAAGTATACCAAACCCTAATGGAATAATGTGCATGAATATGAAGAGACGCAAAAGAAAATGAAGAGTGAGTTTTTAATGTAATTAAGTTATAAGTACCAAGAGTCTATGTTCATGATAATGTTATTATTTTAAGGAGTAATATTACAAAGTTGTAATTCTAAAGCAACAACTGAATGCTAAGGATTATCCCTCTCTTAAGCCTCTCATTGATATGAATTATTTTTTTCTATGGAAGTTAGGGTTACATGCAATATTGTCTTATAAAGTGCGAAAACTGGTAGTTTAGTAGACGGCATCGTGATTCCTATAAAGTAAGAAAGTAATTACTTTTTAGTTATAATTACCAAAATTGAGGAAGCTATTATTTAATATTAGGTAGGTTGCAAAAGTTACGACAGATTTTGACCCTTTGTCACAGACCTTGTATAATTTGGCATTGTCCACATCAGTCTAATAAAAAACAGAAAAAGGCTAAGTTGGCTTAATACTATCCGGTAAAGTTATAAAAAAAATATAAACTATAAAATACTAATTAAGAATTAAAAAAATATTGAAAATTTATTCTGAAACAATGTCCATGTCCCATGTCCCCTGTGACTTTTAAGCATGTGTCAATGACTATTGTGCCATACCATAAAACAGTTTCTCTTCCCAGGACTATCGGATTATCGGATCAAATCGGATCAGCCGCGTGTGTTTAACGATTTGATATTAATTATTCTGAAACAATATTTAGCCGAGTGTTTGATTTTAATTATTCTGACACCATAATTATTCCAGCAACGATTACAAATATAGTGAAGTATGTGAATAATATGTTTTTTATTTTCTAACTAATTCCACGGTTACAAGTATGCAAATATAGTTTAATTATTTATTCATTAAATATTAGAGTTTTATAAAATTAAATTAGGTTATATCATTTAACTAATTTTATTATTAAAAGTATGTAAATATAGTTTAATTATTTATTTATCAAATATTAGAGTTTTATTTCTGTTTTTAAAAGGCACAAAAATAATTTTTCATGCAAATTATAATCCGAACCGAAACTCGGCCTTCGTTTCCATGTCGCTTGAATTCAGTCAAGTGGCACTACCCTTTTCAATTGGCACTATAAAACAGAGAAAACCACATCACTGCCAACCATAAATCAACCCAGTCAATTTTTCTTCTACTCATTGAGCAAAGAGAGAAGCTCTTTAATGTCTTTCAGAGGATGATTAATTTTATATTTTGATTCACAGGTTGTGAAAGTTCGACGATTCTGAGAAGCCATTTTCATGGATCTGAACTATCTTGGAAACCTCCCGCCGGCGTCGCCTGGTACTTTGGATTCTTTAATTGAGAGCTGGTCGAATTTTGAAGAACTTGACAAATTCTGGCTGCAGTCACCTGGTACTTTGGATTTTTTAACTGATAACTGGTGCCCTTTGCAAGAACTTGAACAACAGCTACAGGTACTCACCTCCTTCTCTCTCAATTCTATCTTGTTACAAATTATAATCTCACTCAAAAAAAACATAAAAGATTACATACAATTTTTCCAAAAATGAGAAAAAGCTGAGGCTGTCTCAATAGATTCATGCTTGTACAGTTTATTCTTTTAAAAATTCTCAAGCTCCGACTGTAAGTGACGCCATGCCATAAATAAACCAAAAACATTGTTTTGATAAATCCATTTGTCTTCTTTTCTCTCATTATGAACATCTAAGGAATATGATTCTCGTTTCTAAGCAATTTAATTTGTTTTCATCATATACATGCGATGAGTTTTCTTAACTACATATATATAGTTACAAGAATTTTAGGTGTAAATTAATGTCTATGTCTTTACTGTTTGATACGAAAAAATTTGCTTATGGAAATGAAAGGTTGGTTCAGAAGTAGCTCAACCAGTTGCTGCAGCTGAATCTACTCAGCCTGTTGATAATGGAAATGAAAAATCTGACTCAGAAGTAGCTCCAACTGTTGCTCCAGTTGAATCTACTCAGACGGATGGAAATGGAAATGGAAATGAAAATGAAAATGTTGATTCGGAAGTAGCACCACCACTACTTGCAGCGGCTGACTCTATTCAAACAGATGATAATGGAAAAAAAGTTGTTGACTCAGAAGTAACACCATCACCACTTACTGGTCGAAAGAGGCCAGGGGCCTCACCAGCTTGGGACCACTTTGATGTGGTTTCGGAAAATGGGACAACATGGGCACAATGTAAATACTGCCCAACGAAGTATAAATATTCAAGCAAGAATGGAACCTCAAACCTGTTAAAACATACGCCATGTACTCAAAGTGGCAGCGGAGATAAACCTGCTCGTGAAACTGGAAAGACTAAAGCAAAAGCAACTGTTGATCTTAATAGAGAGGAAAGCAATATGTTTGAAGAGAAGGTTTCTATCAAGAGATATAAAAAATTGCTTGAGGAGTTAAATCAAGAGAGGCAAGCACGACAAGCGGCAGAAAATTTAGCGTCAAAATTGAATGAGAAATTAAATCAAGAGAGGCAAGCACGACAAGCGGGAGAAAATTTAGCGTCAAAATTGAATGAGAAATTAAATCGATTGAAGGCTATAATACACGAGTAAATTAAATAGCGTGATGAGTATGCAAGACTAAAAGATGAAGTTTTGCATCAGAAGGATGAGGTTACAAGATTGAACGAGAAGTTATCATTGAAAATTATTGACATAAGTTCATGATTCATATACAAGTTCAAGTTCAATGTTAGTAGCACAAGTACAATATTAGAGTGTTAATGGCTAATATACAAGTTCAATGTTAGGTTCATGTATTTAGGATTTTAAAAGTCATTCTTGTACCTATAAATACTCTAATTATTTTATATTTGAAGCATGAATAAAAATTATAAGTCTCTTCCTCTCAAATAATTTTCTCATACAAAGCCTTTCCCTCATATAAAGTTACCTCTCCTCTCCAACAGATAGCCGGAATGATTATTAATCAGGGGCATCCACTTTCTATGTTGGCAAATGATTTGCAGCCTCTACAGAATCTTCCAGAACCTGAAAAATTGAAGTTTGACATACGTCGTATTTTCAAAGAGGAGAAGGAAAAACTCCGCAAAAGCTTTACTAAATTCTCATCAGGTCATTCCAACATAACAGTAAATTTGTGGAAAATGATTGATACAAGAATATTCTGTTGTTTGACTTCACACTTAATTGATGATGGTTGGAAACTGAAGGAGATGGTTCTTGATTTTAAAAGAGTTACAAGGCAATCCATTAGTGGCACTCTTAAACGAATGCTACTTGAATGGAACATTGGCAAAAAGGTGTGTTGTATAACTGCAGTGAGTAGTGATGAGGAAGTTGTTAAGATAGTTAATCATGTAAAGCACTGGCTTTGTTATGATCGGGGCAGAAAAGTGTTTCAGATTAATTGCTTTGTACATATTCTTGATCTTCTTACTCAACAGGGATTGCATGGGGTACCAGAGACATTCCTTAAGATGATAAAGAATTTTTTATCATCTAAAATACATCTATTAAGAGTATGCATGATCAAGTTTGAAAAATTTTTAAACCAAACTGAATCATTTTAAGTTTTAATTCAAACTGAAATAATATGGTTTGATCTATTTTAGATTATGGGTTGAATTTATTAAAATTATTCACTTCTAAATATATATTATTTAATAAAAATTAATTGAATTATAGTTTTCAATAACATAATATAAATATGTAAAATAAATATAAAATATTTATATAATATACACTAAAAGAAAATTTAAAAATAAATATAAAAAAATAAATTGTACCCTTAATTACTTATTGAAAAATTATATCAAATAAATAAGAGAAGATGATGCTAATCTATATTAGCTCTTCTTATGGAGGTATTGACTAGCCTTAACCTACACCTTGAGCTATTCTTCCCATCAGAAAGAAGAGTGTATGTTGTTCTTAGCCTTCTTGTCAGAAGGGTTATTGCTTTTTTGTTAACATATACTTACACTATATATATATTATAGAATATGGTTAATTTATATTTTAAAAAATACCATATATAATTTGATTTGGTGTTAAAAATGTCCCAACCCTAACTACTTCCATGAAAAATACCCCAGTATCCATTGCTGCCCCTATTAACATGCTTTGCCAAGGCCCTAGTTCCTTGAGTTCAGGTACTACCTTTCACCTCAACCAATTAAACAGAAAGGTTAATTATTGCAACACATAAGAGAAAGAGGAAAGTATCTTGAGCTAGATACAGCAAATATTTCTCTTCAACCAATTTTACAATGAAGGCATACATATATTCCTTAACAAATCATTATCTTACCTTTGGTTTAAATGGCAACAAGAATGATGACAGAAGAGTTTATCTTGGTGGGGGGAGGGCATCCGAAATTGTTCCAGAAGTATGTGCAAGGCCCAAAAGACTTTGAACACCCTCATAACCCAGTCCCTGAATCAAAAAAATGAAATTAACCTACCAACGGATGAAACACAAAACTAAAGACTGCAGTAATTAAGCAGCTCACAGAGAGAATAGTGGCCATGTAATGTAAGGCTGAGTAGCCAGTTTATAAATACATATTGCAAGGACACCATTGAGCCTTTCCTTCTCCTCCACGTAAAGATACCTATAAATTTGCACACCTGAAACAGCCATTCATCCATTAATCCTGAATGATTATGCAATTGATGAAAAGATAGAAATTTTCCCGAATTCTAAGGCTCTTATTGAACCAGCCATCTCCTAGAACAAAGCAGAGTATTTGTCTTCCCAGAAATTTAAACTAAGAACGTCTATTTGATTGCTTAAATAGACTATGGAATACCTTCCTCAACAGTTTTAACTCCTGGAAGGACTTTCACAAGACTCTCTGCTTCTAACTCTGAAAATGAAGCGTAATGGCAAACAAACTGCCAATTAATAAAATTAAATAGGTGAAACAGGCAAGAACAAATAAGTATAATATCACCTCAACTTCAAGCATCATGCATTTATTTAACAGAATCACCGAGCCTGGTTCGAGTCTGTGCATCATTGAGACGATGTAACCATACTTTCACAACTTCATTCTTCATTTGTTTTTGCTCTGCGTCAGATAGCACAGCTTTAATGGCTACAAGGTGGTGTTTAAGCTTGTCAAATTCTTCTTCAACATCCCCAACAAGGCTCACTTGTTTGCTGATGAAGCCAGGCGTCTGCTCAGAAAGAATTGAACCCAGTTGCTGTAAGGCAAACGAAACAATTGCTTCAGCCATGGTATTGAATGATGAAAGGCAAAGTTATAATGAATTGAGGATAAGGAATATTTGAGCTATCGGGCAACGTGGAACCTTGCTATTGGGCGAATGGTGATAAAGCTTTTTCCTTATCTATTCTTGTTGGTTGTCCCTCCTTTCGTTTACCAATAGTTTCTTTAAAGCAAAATATAATTGTTGTCCCTTTGACAATTTGACTTGCTACACTTTGTATGTTATAATGACTTGCTACAGCTCCCATCCGAAGAAAAGAAAAAGTGCATTTTAAAGCTTCATTCAAAATCTACCACAAACACTTTAAAAATAATAGAATAGATCTCACTGACCTCGATCAAAGTTTAACTTAATTACAGGTGACCTGATTTGCTTAAAAAATATGCAATTTTTTGAGAAATTTCATAAAATTTCAAGGAACTCCCCTCTTCAGTGCTAGAAGAGGTTTATGCTAATCTTGGAACTGAAAAAAGATCAAACACAGACGAAATTGTCAACCCCAGGGTTTAAAAAAGAGCAAACACACCCCAACTTTTAAGAAATGGTTAGACTTTCTAATTTACACGATGACGGAAGTTACCCTTCTCAAATTTATAATAGAGCTAGTTTTAGAATTAGTTTGAGCGATTTAAGCTCGAACTTGAATTGAACGAGTCAAGTTCAAGTTGAGAAATGAGTCGTTTTCATAAAATGAGTTAACTTAAAGTTTGAGTTGATTAAAATTGAATTTAGAGTTAAATAGTTTTTTGAAAGTTTAAACTTCAATTTATCGATCTCAGTTTGATCTTGAACTAATTTTTTCAAATTTAAGTTAATTTCAAGTTGGGCCTCATTCATGAGCAATCAAGATTAGGGTTGCAATCAAATTGAATAGAGTATTGTTTGACTCAGGCTCAGTTTGATTGTATTTAGACAAAACTTGAGCTCATGAGTTGAGAAGTTTTTGGCTTGAGCTCAAGCTCAGGATAGAAACAATTGATTCGAGTTCCATTCAATAAATTATAGTTGAACTTCATAAAATTTTAAACTTTTAATAATTTATTGATAATATATTTAAGCCAATGAGTTCATCAAACCGAACAATTAAAAGTTTAAGCTTCGCTAATGGAAAAAATTTGTTAACAATTCATATGTGTTTTCAGGCCTTGTTGCCAATCCCTTAAACAAATGCTTTTGTTGTTTCAAATATAATAATCGAATTGTATATCATATTATATATTAAAAATATAATTTTTTTGTATTATATAAAATGTTAAAAAAATAATAATAATAATTAAAATGTCTAATTTCAACATCATCATCTTTACAAACATCTATTGAAATGATAAAATTTCTCAAATATAACTTTGCCACATCATCAATTTTTCAAAAAGGTGTATTGATTTGTATCAGTAATATGTATTATATAGTAGAATATGTATTATATCGTATGATATATCCACTATATTGACAATTTTTGATAAACCTTAGGATTCGTATTATTTTTATCTGTATCATACAATATCATAAGATACGTATTATATATCATAAAATACTAATAACTGTGATTTTAAATATAATTTTATTGAAAATCTCCCAAGGCTTAGAGGTCTTTCTTCTTATGGTTAACACACAAACAATTGTCTTAGAAATTATTGGGTGCCCACTTAAAATTCGAACCTAAACTCACAAGTTTAAGAGTTAATTCATAACATCATTAGTTGATAAGAGTTCCAAACAAGATTACCTATAAATCAGACTATTATGTGACCATGTGCAAGATCTATGAAGTCAATTCTCCCAAGGGGTATAAGTCAAGCCCTACTCGTGATCAACTCAAGCTTGGCTTGACTAATGTTGAGTTGACTAATTTAGGCTAGGTGGAAAATAATCCATGCCACCCATTGTAACCCTATGATGCATGTCATCAAGCCAATTATGCAATGAAGCATGATCATCAAGGCTCTTTGATATCATGAATTATTGTAATACATGAGCATATGATGCATTAAATTCAATGTATGGATGCCATAATCATAATATTTTGTAATCTATCTTAAATCTCTAGGTGTCATCAATCCAAACTATTGGAAATAATTAAACATGCTAGGATCAAAATCTGTGAAAACTGTAAATACAAATTTCACATACCCGTTTCAATATTCGATTAAACGCCTTCGAATTCTACGCGAGGTGTTGACATTAGTCTGTTTCTATGACGCCATTTGCTCACGTATTGCTTTTCCAATTGGGAGACTGGATTGTGTTTTTGCATGTTGGGTGGAGAATTTTCTTTGTAAAAATAAAATGACGTTCTTTTTTTTTTGGGGGAGGCAGTTAGGACTTTTAAATAAGAGTCCAACTACCAATAACTGCCCTTTGGCAGTTAATCAAATTAGATCGGGTCGACCCATCATAAGTGGTCCCGAATCCAATATCTCCCACTCACACATGATGGAAGACCCGAACCAAATGCTTAGCCACAGAAATCCCATATAGCAGTATATTTTATACTTACAAATGTGTCGTGCGACCTCGCGAGTAACCTACACTTGGGAGCTAAATACTATGCATCTGTTAGGAATAGCATAGTTACTTCAACCCGAATAAAACAAAAATAAAGCGATAGACTCGCAGCACCCTAGACTTACTCGATAACATTAGCTCCATTTAATCTCTCATTTATCATTGTGTTATTTTCCTATGTATCCATGATCAAGTCCAATTTCCATATGAGTGACATGATCGATCGGTCAATAGACACGTAACATTTAAGTCTTTCTCTTTTACTCAAAATTCTCAATTTAAACTTAGCTACTTTTGTAGTCATGTTCTATAGACCGAATCATGTGTGGCCATAGGTTCCAAGCTAAGATAGCAACACTAAGAGTAAATATTGAACAACAGTAAAAAGTCAAAGGGTACCAACATGAGGTAATCCTCATAAAGTCTCACACAGCGAAGGAGCAGAGATTCATCCTTCTATTACTTTAACTGGTCGTCTTACTTATGCATACATGGTATGAATCATATGCTACAGTGTGTACTTTCTCAAATGTCATTCACAACACTGTACATATCTTAGTTCAATTGCTATATCAAGCGCCTAACCTGAGTTCTTAATTATCTTCACACTTGTAGGTATTAATCTATATTAAGAACTCACATCTGACATTCATAAGTTATTTGGACGTGGGGAATCCAAATCGGTCATTTTCAAATGTATCTATTTATGACCTCATTTTGATCAATCAGCAAGGCGACATTTTTATTTCAATAAATCTTTTCTTGAGAAATTTGTCTCTCATCGGTATGCTTTCTCAACATCACATTTCTCAAGAATAATGTCTCATCTTTACTCTCCCTTTCAACGCCAAAGGCGATTGCTCGTGTGAGTGAGTCAATCTCTAACTTGTGTGACATTGCAATCTTGTTAAACTAAAAACGATGTATATGCAGTGAAAACCTAAGAATTTCAAGACGTAAGTTCAAAACATAAAATGAACTTAAATTCATGGTTTTCGACGTTGTGTCATCAGTACAATTTATAAGCTCAACACTCATCAATCATTGTCTACGCAATCCAAGAAATTTAACATGTGCAAGATATACTTTTCTTGGAAGAATCTCAATCAAAAGGATCAGTGACTATTCAATGCATAGAATTATATTGTACATTCATTTTCCTCTTGAAAATGGAGTCACCTATTACGTTATGTCTAATGTCGATATGTTTGATTATCTTGTAACAAACTCAAGATCTTATATTTCAACAGACAACCATTGCTCCGACAATATCGTCCTGTTTACTTATATTCATGAAGAATCTTCTTAATCAAACAATTTCTTACACATTTACTGAACAGGCTATATACTAGGCTTCCGATGTGGATATGGGCCCTTTTGGAGTAAGAAAACTTAGCCGTAATTTAATTTGCATTAGTTTAAAAAACACTTCCCCAACTAGCATCTCAATAGCCAATCAAATGTAAGTTCAATCCTTAATCACATAATCAATCATCCACAGAGTCTTTTAAAATATCAAAATTCTACATACAGTCTTTCAGTGCTCTTTTTAACATTTACTTATATCGACTAACCGGCCTAATCAAAATGAATATCTGGGCATGTATGCACCATAACATGCATAATACATCTGATAACATCTGAATAGGTAACTTTTGACATTTCTCTGCTTCTATCTTAAGTTTTGGGATATTCTCTTTCGGCTCAATAATTCGTCATTTGACACAGGAATATCAACGGGTTCACAGTATACTATATTGGATTGTTTTAGAATCTTTTGAATATTATGCTCTTATGACAGAGTCAAAAGTTTCTTTGAACAATTCCTCTAAATATAAATTCACAATATGTGTTCTGTTTTTCCACATCTTGTAAGTCAAAAATATGGACAACTATCCTTTGATGATTATCACTTACTTCAAATCATTTTTAGCTATCTATACATCATCACACAAATTGATAGAATTACAAATTTATCATCAGACTTTGTCACATAGACATGATAGTCTTGATTAATCATCTCAAAGTTTAAGTACCAGTATCTAGATGACAGTTTTAGGTCATTCAATATCTTTGAAGCTTGCACTCTCTACGTTCAGACCTATAATAATGAGATCTATATCTCATTTCATGTAGATTTCTTTGTCAAGTTTTCCACTAAGAAAAATTGTCTTGACATTCATCTGGTGTAATTCTAAATTCAAATGCGTTATTACAGCTAGAACCAAACACATTGAAGTAAATATTATATATGACGAAGATATCCTTCTACACAATCTATACCTTCTCATTAGGTATAGTTTTCGCTATTAAGCGAAATTGTATCTATTATTGAGTCATTCGCTTTACGACTAATTCAGGAAACTCATTCATTCCTAATAAATTTTTGATCTAGCGATAAGTCAACCAAAACCTAGAATTGGTTTGTTTTCTTGGTATTCCATTTCTTCTTCCAATGCATTTCTAAATTTTCTTATCAAAGGATTGGACATTTATTTCAGGTTCTTCATCATCTTGGGGACTGGTTATGAAAACTTTGTTTTCACTTTAAAAACGTCACTTGAATATTTTTGGACATCCACTCCAATGCAATTGAGAATTAATGCTCCCACTATCCAAAATAGATTAAAACTTAATCTCAATGCTCCTACTAAGGAGAGATGAGCAAAGCAAACACTTGAAAATCATTACTCCCACTATCCGAAATAGGTTGGAGTTTAATTGCATTTGCTTCTATTATTTAGAACAAGTATAGGTCTTATATCTTAGGACTCAACTAATGGTCATTAAGATATACCCATCTTCGTTATTTCTCATCTTATTCAGATGAGACCTTTTATCAACTTCATCCCTATTAAGAAAAATATCCTTTATGAATGTAGTATCTCTAATACAAGTTCAGTTAATCTTCCAACGAAATCCTCCCTAATGAACATATACCCTTTGGAGTGCTCAATATATCTGATAACGATACATTTATTTCTTCTCAGTCCCTATTATTCAAATTTATAGGAAAAGTTATGGGATAATATTGCTAACCACTAAGGTTGCAATCAATTAACTCAGATTTTCTACCTGACCATAACTCATAGGGAGTAAAAGCAACTGGATTAGTAGGCAATCGGTTAAGTTCTCAAGCAACAATTAATATCATATCATCACAAAGTGACTTGACGTTTTGTTTACGTTTTCATTGACTTAACCATTTCCAATAGAGTTTAATTACTCTTCTTCACTACACTGGTTGTTGCGAAGTTTTGGAATTACTATTTACCATACTATTTCTTGCATTACTCAGTTCCTTAAACTTTTTGGAATAAATGCTCAAGACCTTGGTGAGTTCATAAAACTCCTATCTATTTTGTCTAATTGATTCTCAGCCTCAATTATATATAATGTCTAAAACAGTCTATTGCTTTTGACTTATGAGAGATCAAGTAGACAAAACCAAATCGAGCATTGTTATCATCATTAGTAATGAAATATGAGATACATTCTCAAACTTTACATTCATAGGTAAATATATACCTAAGTATATAGATTGCAAAAGAAGTCAAACTCATATAGTTTTGTCAAATGATTTTCTAGAAGTTTTTCCAATTAGACAATGCTTACATATAAACAATTATATTTTATGTGAAAGTTCATAATAAACTTTCATAGGCCAATTTATTCAACCCATCTTGGCCAACATGTCCTAATGTAACATGCCATATGTTTGCATTCATATCTATACACATAGGAGAAGTAAATAATGAAAAACTTAACATTATCAAAAATGTAAGGTGACAAACACCATATAACCATTCAACCAACAAACCAAATTTGTAGAAATCAATTCTATCACATTTCAATAAAACACCTAGAGAAATTCAAATTATATCCTAGTTTAAGAAGAGCAAGTACTTTGACCAAGTTTTATTGAATATTTGGAGCATATTGGATTTCGTGTAGGTATAGGATTCGATCATTTGCAAAACTTATTTGCTCGTGTCTATTCCTCTTACTACAACCTTTGTGTTATTGCCTCCATATATCCAATTCACTTTATTCAGAATTCGACAAAAATCTACCAAAGATCTTCTATCATGAGCTACTTGGTCAGTGGTTTCTGAGTTCATAATCCACGTAGGATAATACTCAGTTAATATCACAGTACTAGAAAATCAAAGTTTTATCACTTTATTTTAAACAAGACTATCATTTTTAACTTTGTTCATTCATAGGTGATATAATTCTTGTTGCTTCTATTGCAACTACTCATCTTGTTTTCGTCTCTTCTTTTAGTACTTTTGTCATTCTTCTCATTTCAATTCCTTGTTCTTATTCTTTGAGCATTAAACGATCTCCTTCCTATATTAGGACTTGAGCCACTTACTTTTAAAAGTTGATTCTGCAACGTATGCATGAGTATTAAATTCAACTGCCTCAAGGGCGTTTGTCCTCCAATTTTATATGGCTATAACAACTAACAAAAGTCATTCTTTCTTTATTGTGGGTCATATGTACCTTTATACGCTCCTACTATTGAGAAGAAATCATTTTCTAAATGAACCTATTGTTCATATATTAGGTTACATGCAACTGACTTTAGTTTCATGATCATATTTGATATTCAATCAAATTCAATAATCAATTGTCTTTATTTGGGAACTGCAGTTCCTTCAAACTTTTTAACTAAAACCATACTTATGGCATATGCAGTTGAACATTACTAGACTCATATACTAGATCGTTATTCATGAAACTGATCAAGATATCACACAAAGTGGATTTTGCTTCTTACATACGTGATGCACATCCACGTCACGTTTGTGTAAGGCACTCATTTTCGTTTCTATCCCTAGTCAACCAAAATTCTATCTTAACTTGATCTGCGGCCTCCAAAGCCTTTTGCTCATCTAGGATATTGTGCATTTCAAATGCCACATGGTTTAATTATCTTTATTTAGTATAATTTTCATTTAAATCAGCCATCATTTTCTAAGATGTTTTGGTTAACTAGATCACAGAGACATATCTATCAGACATAACACTATCAATGCAATCAAATACACATCAATTGTCACAATTACGTATTAAAATTTTAAAATATCTCACATAAGACACAGAATTGAAAGTTCACTATGTTCCTAATCATCTTCCATGACACAAATGCTTGACATTTTAAACTTTAATCTAATTGCGCTAATATTAATTCTGGATGAGAATTTCATTAAATTCTACTAATCTCAGAATTCCCACACTTAACTAATATATATGATATAATAAATGCATCATCTATTTTGACTAGGACCATTTCATCAACCCTATTGATCTTTGAGTCACTTTATCCATGATAAAGTCTTTATTACATTTGTGTTAGGTCAAATACCTCGCATCACGATAGTTTTGGGAATAACAATAAACTAATGGATATTCTTTCGTCCATTACTAAACGTCGCTCTATAGCAAGCTGTAATGAATCCACTCAGTCCCAAAAAGTTTCAAATTACATCCCGAATAAGATCATTGATTACGGGGCTCATATTCATGCATGGATATTCTCTATTTTCCAATTAAAAGAATTCAACAGAATATTAATAGTTTCGACATGCAATGCGATGATCCCTAGTTAACAAACTTGCATGAAGTAGAAACATGTATTTCAAAACACCAATATGTGTTTTCAGGAGTTGGAATAAGATATTACATATCATTATACGCCGTGAGACCTATGGAACACATCTCATATACAGATCCGAGCACTACACAACATCCAAGGATTAGAAAACAGGTTTCACGTGCTATCACATGCCATAATAAGCTCATATGCCCCTTCACGCAACGAGTCAATAGCGCGCGCACCTCCACGTATTGTATATATGTCTACACGTGCATTCACACACTAAAATGACTCAATTAACGCCCCATTCATGCGCTAAACAACTCAATTCATGCGCCTTTATACGCTAGGACTAGTTATCACGCACAGTCAAATGTTGACCATTGATTGGTCAATTATTTGACTGTTGACCAATCAACAGTTGACCAGGTTACCCGTGGGTCAGGATTGAGATTGGGTCGACCTAGTTGACTAAATGGGTTAACTCTTTGACCATCGAGTTTGACTAACCCATTGACCAATCAGATCAGGTAATTGGGTTTTCTTAACCCGATTTTGACCTAGAATCACTTGATGAACCCTAGATTCTCTGTCCATCTAATTGGCCATTTTTTGGTGACTTTCCGACAACAATACCATGAGGCTTTTATATCCCTGTCGACATTGAGCCTATTTGTTCCAATTTCTGGCATCGATGGCGTCGAAATCTATTGAAACGATGATGAAGAATAACATGTGTTGGGTCTCGATTTTGGGTCAATTTTCATCGATTTCAATGTTAATTCGAGTCGTTTTTCATTTTAAAACATGTAATATTATTCTAATCATTCATCCAACATGTTTTGCAACACCAATTTCATGCAATTTTGGCCGAATTAAATTCATGCCCAAAAACGAAATTTTAAACAATTTTTAATATACAAGTTCTAATCTCACAATATATGCAATACGATCCACAGAAAAACATAACAAATACGTATTCTAGGCTTTGATACCAATGTTGGAAATAATTAAACATATCAGGATCAAAATCTGTGAAAACTGTAAATACAAATTTCGCATACCCGTTTCAATATTCGATGAAGCGTCTTCAAATTCTACGCGAGGTGTTGACGTTAGTTTGTTTCCACGACGCCATTTGCTCACGTATTTCTTTTCCAATTGGGAGACTGGATTGTGCTTTTGCATGTTGGGTGGAGAATTTTCTCTGTAAAAATAAAATGGCGTTCTTTTTTTTTTTGGGGAGGCAGTTAGGACTTTTAAATAAGAGTCCAATTGCCAATCCAACTGCCAATAACTGCCCTTGGGCAGTTAATCAAATCGGGTCAGGTTGACCCATCATGGGTAGACCCGGATCCAATACAAACAAAAAACCAGAGAGTTTTTGAAGTCTAATGTGCACTTCAAAAACTGATGATCAATTGTAAAATGAGAATTTCCTCCTTATTTGAGCTCTCGTGTATGACACCTAGAATATTATGTTCAACTACTAGCCATAGAGCAACGATAGATATGACTAATTGATTTGGAGCATGGGTAAACCTCTTACTCAAAGACAACAAGAAGTCCTTGTGATAATATATCTTTTTAACACCTACAACAATCTCTTCCTTTTCATCCCTTGCTTGTAAGGGAAAATTATATTGTTTCACTGAATCAGGATTGTATTGTTAATGTAATTATTATATTTAGTTTAATTAAAATAAAAATGAAACTTAAGAATTATATTTGAATTAGGAATGCATTGACACCTATTAATTGTGATTTTTCGTTGTTGTTCTATAAATAGAAAAGACCACTACAAAAGAGGGGAAAAGAGGTGGAGCTGAGTTTATTAGCATATTACTCTACTTGGGATCTTTATCTAGAATCAAGTCATTTTTAGGAACTATTTCTTGCATCGAATATAATCAATAACATAACCATGCACGTAGGTTTCCGATTTTCTTGCTAGACCACATAAAAAACTCCATGTGTCCAATCCAACACACAATTCATAAATTAAATTTATATCTTACCATAGTGGATATTAAAGGTGTGCATAATTCGGTTTAAATGGTAAAACCAGAGTAAATTGTTTAAAACTTATGGTTTTGTTTGTGAAATAGCTTAGGGATGATGGGTATCCTTTACTGCATGTTGCAATCTTGCTCCTTTCATTAATCTCATTCAAATTCTAATTGAGACCCATTTTTGCTTGGCACAAAAAATAAATATAATTTATTTATTTCAGTATCCGATTTAGCATTATTTTCCTGTTTATATATACATTCCAGATTCTGACAAAAAAAGGTTTGCACTGGATGTCATTTACCATTTAATGGTCCATTGTTGCTGGTTGAATGTGCACATTGTTCAACCTCATGGTACTGATTTTTTTCTTTTAAAGTACATATATGAAAGCAGATATGTTGGAGAATTAGTTTTAGTTTGGGGTTTTGAGTTAATTCTATTTCTCTTTCTGTCTATTTTGTATTTAAATTTCTTACTAAACATGATTAGATCACCTGCAAGAAGCAGATTTGATGCAAGATATAATAGGTTTTCATTTTGTTGGGGTCTTTTCTGTGACCTTGTTACAGTAAAGAACAAATTTTTCATTACAGTTCTGCTAGCTTTATCTTAACTTTCATCAGTCCTGTTAGTAGCACAAAGCAAATCCGCTTTTAATTATACACAACATAGACAATAGAATGCTTCAGTTAATATGAAAGGTAGAATAAGTGAGTACATTTATTAAATTACAGTCTTTACTTTTTATTAAAAACTATTGCTGATTTTGCCACAGAGCATTTCGGTAAAAACATTTTACTTCTATACTTAGGAACCATGAAGGTTCAAATCTTTGGCTTTCTGCGATTTCCATTTCAAGACACCACGGCTTTAATTCTAAATAATGATTTCTCTGGGCATAAAATCAACCTTTCGAAAATAGTTTTTCCATTATTGGAGTATATCAATTACCTCTGTTGACGGGCAAACCTAAGATCTTAATATTCATGTGCATTTCTGTCAGTTCAGTTCATAGGATTTCTTGAGCCATATATGGAAGATGGAAGCATTAGATTGACGTTGGATAGTTTTGTAGTGATCTCCTTGTGCATGGTAGGGGGCTCAAAATCATCAAATCCTAATTTCAGATTGTATAATCCCGATTTTAGTTTCAAAAAATTCAGATTTTAAACCCTATTTGTGTACTGCCACATTTAAGATTTATTTTGTATAAACTCAATAAAATAAATCAATCAATCCTAATTTCAGGATCTACATATAGATTATAAAACCACTGAATTAAAGTTCAAAGTTATAAGAATACCTAGATCGTCATACAATTTAAATCTGTAAAGCTGCCAAGATTACCTCTCACCTCTTGACGTGGCTTGGTCTTCTATTTCAAAAACCTCTTTAAATGATAGCTTTCAATGGGGTAAGTTATACTACAATTATTGCATCAAGTTTTGGAACATGAACCTAGCCAATACTTATGGTAGATTAATTGATGCCTCATCAAGTTCCAATAAACCTTAAGACCCACATTTATACTGTCCACCTAAATCATAATCTTTAAGTGTATTGCACTTATCTTTATTGATCACTCAAGCGCATTAGTAAACAGACATATGACTATTCAATTATCCAATTTTATTAAACCAAAATCATAATTAATGCTACCCACATTAAGAAATTTCTAACATTCTTTCACTTGGGCAACATTAATTATTTTTTGTTATATTTTATTTTTAGAAAGAAAAAAAGAAAAAAATTTTTGATTCCTAGGTAATCAGCATTTTAACTTTAAATGACCACTATTTTGAAAAATAAAATAGTCTAAAGATAAATTACACTTTAATAAATAATCTAATTAATATGATCATCAATAACGAACCAAAGCGTTACTTATGTTTTATATCAACATAAGAACTTCTTTGATCACAATTACCAATAATCAAATCAATACAGATCAAATTTAGGAGTATGATAAAAATAACATCTAATAAAGTGATCACAAACATGTGTTATATCTCTGTTAATTTTTTTTATGAATTTTCTTGTCTTATATTTCAAAAGAAACAAGAGAACTCTCTTTGCTTCCAATGAAACTCGTATATTTCAGCCTTACTCGATACTCATGAAACATACACATACAATTGTTATATTTAAAAGAGACAAGAGAACTCTCTTTGCTATATCTCTGTTAGTTTTTTTTATGAATTTTCTTGTCTTATATTTCAAAAGAAATAAGAGAACTCTCTTTGCTTCCAATGAAACTCGTATATTTCAGCCTTACTCGATACTCGTGAAACATACACATAGAATTGTTATACTTAAAAGAAACCTTATCTTGAAACACATGTTGTATCTTAACCATATATATGTGTATTTATCCATATACAAATGAATGAACCAGTATGGTCATGACCAATAATAAATAACAACAAACAAACAACAATAATAATAACAAAACTTGATAACATCGTTAATTGTTATTATTTTGAGTTTTAATTCCCTTATGTTGTGTGAAAATTTAATTCAATCTAATGAAATTATTTGTCTTTTGCACTTAGGAAGCTTTGAATATTTTTAGAGTAAGTTGGGCCAAAAAGATTAAAAATTGGAGCAAACCTATTAATCTACAAAATCCGTGACGTTGACTAAGAGTGGGCATGTGAAATGACGAAAGCAGAATTC
This sequence comes from Mangifera indica, assembly GCF_011075055.1. Taxonomy (NCBI): domain Eukaryota; kingdom Viridiplantae; phylum Streptophyta; class Magnoliopsida; order Sapindales; family Anacardiaceae; genus Mangifera; species Mangifera indica. The sequence continues at coordinate 32,685 of NW_025401105.1, read as the reverse complement.
GAAAATTGATCTGGATGTTTAGATCAACTGAGATATTCCACAAAATCTCAAGATTTGCTTCCTAGAAAAAGGATGATTATTAGCTAGAAAAGGGGATTAATTGAGATAGATAAGAAATAATATTTTTGGAGGAAGGATATACATTAAAATATATATCTTTTCCTTTCTTTTTGGGAAGATATGGATCATCTTTGCTTGGCTGGATTAAGAGATTATGATTAACTTTTATTTCCATATCTGAGTAGGAAGAAAATATATATACTTTTATTTTTATTTTGATGGGGGATTATTTATCATTGTAATTGGAGGATTAGAGAGCTAAATATGGTTTACAGTGGCTGAATATTTTCTCTTAGTTGAAGGGATTTGAAACCATGAAATTATAATAATTGTGAGATTAAGTTTTGTTTTTTAATGCATCTTTTAATTATTCAGGTATTGATTATCTTTTTGAATTATTTTTCATGATTGTGTTGGTTGATTGCTAAGATGCACGATTAGTTTATCAATTAATATAATCTACTACTAGTTTAGATGCTGAATCTGTAATTGTTCAATCTATCTAATCAAAGTGGCAACTGAGATTTATTGTTTATTGTGTCAGGAACTATAAATCCTAGGAAAATAATCAACTGGATTAAATGCAACATCGTACACTTGTGTTGTCTTGCTTCATTGGTCTTTCTAATTCGTAATGATATTGTTTAATTAAATTCGAGATTGTATCCGAATTATTAATCAATAAAGGTTAATTGGAATACATGTTTTTAGTTAACTATTCATAAGGAAAGACAAGTAATTAATACCGCAACGAATATTTGAATAATTAATTTGATATTTTTGGTATTAACGATCAATCATAGTTCAATGGTGGATGTGACTGTAGACCAAAGTTTGTTAAATTGATTTATTCCTTTCAAATTACTTCACTGAATTTTTGTTTATTTATTTTTAATTATAATTCGCGTTTAATTCATATCCCCCCTTATTTCCTTGTTTTAATTGATTTCTGACGACGTACTAATTAAAACTCTTCGAGGGAACGATCCCTACTTTCTTTTACTATATTTTTGTTACAGGAATTTAGAATTTTAATTTGGGTGTCGATGACAGCACGTACCAAATTTTGGTGTCGTTATTAGGGAGTTTTTAATTTGTATGTTTGTTATGTGATCTTCGAAACAATCTGATTTACAATTTGATCTAGAGATTGAAAAGACTACAAAAAGGCTGAAAAAAAAAAAACAAAAAAGAGACTACAAGCACACAGATCTGTTCGCGAAACAAAGGAAAACATGGCTAAAAATCAGACTTTAAAAGAGCTTGCTGCTCCAGATTTGAATCAACAACCATACTGCATTACTTTTCCTAATTTAGATGTTAATACTACATTTGAATTAAAATCTAGACTAATCCATCTTTTACCTATTTTTCGTGGCTTCGCAGGTGAAGATCCTCATAAACATTTAAAGGAATTTCATATGGTGTGTACAGGTATGAAACTGAATGGAGTAACCAAAGAACAAATCAAGATGAGAGCTTTTTCGTTTTCTTTGAAAGATGATGTGCAAGATTGGCTTTATTACTTACCTGTTGGAAGTATCACCATTTGGCATGAGATGAAAAGACTATTTTTGGAGAAATTTTTTCCAGCTTCAAGAGTTGCCAGTCTCAAAAAGGAAATCAATGGTATTAGACAACATACTGGAGAGTTTTTATACGAATATTAGGAGTACTTTAAAAAACTCTATGCAAGTTATCCACATCACCAAATTAATGACTAGCTCTTTATTCAATATTTCTATGAAGGACTCTTATCAAATGATAGGAATATGATTGATGCAATGAGTGATAGAGCATTGGCTGACAAAACACCTGAAGCAGCCCGAAATTTAATTACAAACATGGTGTCGAATTCACAACAATTTGGGAATAGGACCATTCGTCTTGTCGTGTCAATAAGGTAAATGTCTCTTCTCTTGAAAGATGACTTGATGATCTAACTACTCTTGTACATCAAATGACTGTAGGAAAAATGAAGGCAGCAAAAGTTTGCAGAATCTGTTCAATAGAGAGGCAACCAACTGATATATGCCCAACACTTCAAGAAGACTGCTTTGAATAAGCTAATGTAGTAGGTGGATTTCTAGGACAACAATAGCAAAATCATAATTATTATCCTTATTCGAATACTTACAACCTGGGTTGGAGAGATTATCCTAATCTTTGTTATGGGAATGCATATGTGAATCAACCTTCGAATAACTTTCAACTATATCAACAGCTTTACATTCCTAGATAGCAGCAACTAACTCAAAATTTTGATTTAGGTACATCTCTTGAAGATATTGTTAAAACTTTAGCTACTAACATTGTGAAATTTCAGTAGGGAACTAGAACTAGCATTCAAAATCTAGAAAATCAAATGAGTTAGATGGCTACTACAATCAGTATGCAGGAAGCATAGAATTCAAGCAAACTGCCATCCTAAACTATGGTGAACCCAAAGGAGAATGCTAGTGTAATAGTGTTGAGGAGTGGAAAAGAGTTAGAGATGCTGATTAAAGCACCACCTGCAACAATGCAACAAGCAGAAAACATAGAGGAAATGGTAGTAGAAAATAATTCTTCCGAAAATGTAGTGACTAAGTGTCTCGCTATGCTAAATTTCTAAAAGAGCTGTGTACATTGAAAAGAAAACAAAGGCTCAAAAGATGTGAAAAAATAAGGGTAAGAGAAAATGTTTCAGCCATAATTCGAAAAAGTCTTCTTGAAAAATGCAAAGACCCAGGTATGTTTTATATCTCTTGCAAAATAGGTGGCACTAAAATTGAAAATGCCATGTTAGATTTAGGAGCATTTATTAATGTAATGTCATATTCCATTTATTCTGCATTTAATCTTGGACCTTTAGAAAAAACTGGTGTAGTTATTCAATTGGTCGATAGATCAAATGCATATCCTAAGGGGTTGATTAAAGATGTTCTTGTTCAGGTTAATGATAAGTTAATTTTTTCAGCAGATTTTTATGTTCTCGATATGGAAAATAATGACCAATTTGCACCTATTTTGTTAGGAAGAGCCTTTATGAAAATAACTAAAACAAAAATTGATGTTCATAAAAGCACATTGACCATGGAGTTTGATGGTGAAGCTGTCTAATTTAATATTTATGATGTTATGAAATATCCTGATGTGGATTTTCCTATTTATTCAGTTGATTTAATTGATTCTCTAGCATAGGATATTTTGAACTTGATAGTGAAAATGAGTTGGAAGTGGCTAACCATGAAAAGCTTTTGAAAGAAAGTGATGAATTTAAATTAAATTCATGTGTAGAATACAGTGCAGAAATGAATGAGTTCAGGGAGTTGAAAAATACAGGTAATGTATCTTAGATTGAGTTGCCAGTGCCTAATGAAAAATTGGTACCTTCTATTTTGCAGGCACCTGAGCTGGAGCTGAAACCTCTTATAGATCACCTCAAATATATATACCCTAAAGATGATGAGACCTTACTAGTGATCATTTCCAGTAAATTAAATAAGCAACAAGGAGAAAAACTGGTGCAGATTCTGAAGAAGCACAAAACAACCATAGAATGGACCATTGCTGATATTAAAGGAATTAGTCCCTCTACCTACATGCATTGACTTCTTCTTGAAGAGGGAGCTAAACCAATTTGGCAAAAACAAAGGAGGTTGAACTCGTTGATGATGGAAGTAGTAAAAAAGGAAATTTTGAAGTTGCTTCAAGCTGGAGTAATTTATCCAATTTTAGACAAAGAATGGGTTAGCCCTGTTTAAGTTGTATAAAAAAAGACCAGCATCATGACAGTAAAAAATCAAAATAATGAATTGGTACCCACTCGAGTATAAAATGGGTGGCGAGTTTGTATAGATGATAGTAAATTAAATGTTGTAACTCGTAAAGATAATTTTCTGTTACCGTTTATTGATCAAATGTTGGAAAGACTAGCTGGCTGAGCTTACTATTGTTTTCTAGATGGCTTTTTAGATTATTTTCAGATTGCAATTGCTTCAGAAGATCATGAGAAGACGACTTTCACATGCCCATTTGGAACCTTTGCATATTGACGAATGTCATTCAGAGCTTGTAATGCGTCGGACACTTTTCAAAGGTGTATGGTTAGTATATTTTCAGATTATGTTGAGCACATTATAGAAATTTTTATAGATGATTTTACTATTCATGGGGATTCATTTAATCATTGTTTGCATAATCTCACACTTGTTTTACAAATATGCATTGAAACTAACCTTGTTTTAAATTTTAAAAAATGTCATTTTATGGTTAAGCAAGGTATAGTTTTGGGGCGTGTAGTTTTAGCTAGGGGTATAGAGGCAGATAAGGCTAAAATTGATATTATTCAATTTTTACCTTACCCAGCTAGTATGCGGGAAGTTCGTTTTTTCCTTAGCCATGCAGCTTTTTACCGACGCCTTATTAAAGATTTTTCGCGTATTGCATTGCCATTGTGCAAGTTACTGCAAAAAGATGTGGCTTTCGAGTTTGATAAAGGGTGTCAAAATGCATTTGACAAGTTGAAACAACTACTGACTTCTGCACCAATAATTCAACCACCTGATTGGAGTCTTCTATTTGAAATAATGTGCGATGCAAGTGATTACGTCGTAGGAGCTATTTTGGGCCAGTGAGTTGGAAGGGTGCCACATGTTATATATTATGCCTCGATGACCTTGAATGATGCACAGAAAAATTATTTAACCACTGAAAAAGAAATCTTGACTGTTGTTTTTGCATTAGAAAAATTATGTTCTTATTTATTAGGTATTAAAGTTGTTATTTATTCTGATCATGCAACCCTTAAGTATTTGATAACAAAGAAGGAAGCAAAACCAAAGCTTATAAGATGGATTCTTCTGCTGAGTGAATTTGGCCTAAAGATCAAGGATAAAACTGGACAAGAAAATTGTGTTACTGACCATTTAAGCCATCTGGTTCATGTGAAAACAGAGCAGACTCTATAAGAGCAATTTCCTGATGAGCAGTTATTTTCAGCAAACTACAAGCTACCCTGGTATTCAAACATTGTAAATTATTTGGTTACTAACATACTGTCAACTGATTTATCTAGGGCTCACAAAGACAAACTGAAAAATGATGCAAAGTATTACGTATGGGATGATTCGTATTTGTGAAAACATTGAGCTAATCAGGTTATAGGAAAGTGCGTACTTGAAACTAAAATTTCTTGTATTATTACCTTTTGCCATTCATATGCTTGTGGAGGCCATTTTAGAGCCAAAAGGATAGCAAGAAAAATTTTGGATTGTAGATTTTTCTGGCCAACTTTATTTTGAGACAGATACTCTTTTTGTAAATCTTGTGAACGCTGTCAGAAAACATGTAATATTTCACAAAAAAATGAAATGCCTCAAACTTCTATTTTAGTTTGTGAAATTTTTTATGTTTGGGGTATTGATTTCATGGGGCCTTTTCCATCTTCGTTTATTTATGTTTATATTTTATAAGCGGTTGATTATATCTCGAAGTGGATAGAAACGAAAGCTACTAGAACTGATGACTGTAAAGTTGTTTCAGGTTTCCTTAAATCTAACATATTTAATAGGTTCGACATTCCAAAGGCTCTAATTAGAGATCAAGGGAAACATTTTTGTAACCGAACAATAGAGGTTTTGTTAAAAAAATATGGTGTAACACACTAGATTGCTATGTCATACCATCCATAAACCAATGGACAAGCTGAGATTTCAAACTAAGAAATTAAATCCATCATTGAGAAAACTGTTGGTCCAAAAAGAAAGGATTGGAGTTTGCACTTGGAGGATGCGCTATGGGCATATAAAACAACATACAAAACGTCAATTGGTATGTTGTCGTACAAGTTGGTGTTTAGTAATGCCTGCCATCTTCTAGTTGAATTAGAGCATAAAGCATATTAGACTGTCAAGCAATGCAACATGAAGTTAAATGAGAGTGGTGAACATAAGAAATTGCAGTTGCAAGAATTATAAGAAATTCGCAATGACGCTTACGAGAGTTCTAGAATTTATAAGGAGAAAACAAAAGCATTTCATGACAAAATGATTTCAAGAAAAGAATTTTCAATTGCCCAAAAAGTTCTTCTTTATCACCCAAGACTTCGATTGCTTCCAGATAAATTACGTTCTCATTGGATTGGACCTTTTGTTGTTACTAGCATTTTTCCTCATGGTGCAATAGAGATTCAGAGTTTAGCGACCTCGAAAGTGTTTTAAGTTTATGGCCATAGACTTAAACCATTTTACGAAGGAATGCAAATTGCAAATGTCGAAGAAGTGGAGTTGAAAGCTTCGTTTACATTGATAAATAGACGAAGGCATTACATCAAGTCGACGACTGTAAACAAAGGCGCTACTTGGGATACAACCCAAGCTTTCAATCTTATTTTAATTAATACTTCAATTTTAATTTTTCTGGACATTTGTTTTTAATTTCGATTTATGTGTTTCAATTTTAGTTTTAAATTTCAGTTTTAGGATTTTTGAATGTCTAATTAGCAATTATTTTATGATTTTTCGATTAGGTTCATTTTAATTTATTTTATGTTACTGTTCACTCATTTTCTTCCTTCTGCCAGGTTTTAGTTAGCCTTCTGTAAATGTTCATAGGGGAAAAATCTGTATTTTGGTGTTCTAGAATTGGGTCATGTGTTTCTGTCAAAGTCCAGCTCTTGCTTTGTTATTCTATTAAACATAAGGGGCCTATATGCTTATGTGCAAGTATAATGTTGGGTTATATGAAATCATATTTGTCAATACCGTCAAACTACACTTTCTTTCCCATTTGAGCCCTAGTAGTCCATTTCCTCATTTTGCAAAGCCATGGTCAGAACCTGCTTATAGCATAAAAGACCAGTAAGATCCACCTGTCGGAAACCTCATATACCAGAGCCATCACCAAAACCTGAAGAATCCTCCATCAATCGTAACTTTCCATGATGCTGACTGCTACTCTTTTTCCAAAAAAAAAAATCCAGAGAAGTTTTCCATTTCCTTTTCTTTTATATTTCAGTTTCATTATTGTGTGTTTTGTTTAAACATTGAGGACAATGTTTGGTTTAAGTGTGGGGTGTGTTTTATTTTTTCTGTTTTTCTTTACCTGTCTTCAATTTTTTTTTTATTTGCTCTTCTATTCTGACCTATGTTCTATTTTTATGTTTTGTTCTTCTATGCTCTATTCTTCTTTACTCTGTTTTTTTTTTCTCTGTTCTGTCTTGTGTTTTTCTTTTTGTGGTTATGCCTTATTTTTTGTCTTGTTTTATCTATGTTGTTGTTCGTTGCTGGTTAAAGTTGGTTTTTGTTTTTGTTTTTCATTGATGTGGCAGTTGGTGTATTCTTCCCTATTTTTAGTCAACCAAATAGTTCCATTAATTTCATTTTGAATGAATTAATTTGTATGCATGCCTTAGGATTTAGCTAATTAAGTATGAGAACAATGTACACTGATTTGTTAGATTAACTAGGGGTATGCACTTAAACAAATTTTGGCAATTAAATGATAGAGCTTTGTTTGAAGTTGAGGTAAATTGATTTAACCCGTGAGTTTTGAGCTAAAAAAAAAAAGTGAAACATACATATTAATCTATGTTTTCTTTGATGAGTGATATTCTCCCATGTGAATATATCTCTAAAACTTGCTTTGAACCGTTTTGAGATTGCTTTGATATATACCTACATGAAAATGATAAAGACATTCTTGTTTAAACCCTTTAGCTTAAAAAGCCAACCTGTTTTAATTTCCTTAGTTATCCCCTTGAGCCTGACAAAGCCTTGATTCTTTAAGATAAAACCATATTACAAACCCAAACCTTCAAGGAAAAATCCTTACCCAACCATGAGTGTTAGCAGGGCATTTAAACTAAATTTTGTTGCTTGGTGAATTTACTATCTTGAAAAATTTAAGTGTGGGGGAAAATGGGACTTAAATGTATAGGATGAGATGATGAAAAAAGTTGGTATGAAGATTGTTATTGTTACTGCCTTAAGTTGTTATCTTTACTATCCAATTCCCTTAGTTATTCAAGAAATAAAAAAGAAAACAAAAAAATGAAAAACAAAAAAAAAAAAAAGAAAAAGACAAAAGAAAAAAAAAGGCAATAGAAAGAAATTACAAAAGAGAAATATGGTGAATGTGGTGTTTTCGGATTTATATTTTGTTCCTTTTATGTGTTTAAATGCTTTGTTAATGATCATAGTTTTAACCTTTTGTATCCATTAATCCTCACCTTTACCCAAAGCCCCATTATAACCTAAAATAAAGTCCTTTTGATTTATGCATGTATATAATCTAAGTGGTGGAGATTTGGTGCATAAGCAAGCCTATGGTAGAATGTTTGTATTGGAAGAATTTGAGCAAAACATTGAACCATTAAACACATGACTGGTATAAGTGATAACCGTGAAGAGATTCACCAAAACTTCATACATGCTATAGAATGTGATTGTCTTGATTTGTCTTTGTGCATAATTCCTTGTAAAGTTTGATGATGAGGTGTTTTGTTGCTTGAGTCTTGGTTGGTTTGAATCCTAAGGTATGCACACTTTTTGGGATCATGAGAAGAGGGATTGATGGAACCTTTTTGTTTTTGTTTTTGTTTTACTCGAGGACAAGCAAAAGATAAATGTGGGGGAATTTGATAACGTCGTTAATTATTATTATTTTCAGTTCTAATTCCATTATGTTGTGAGGAAATTTAATTCAATTTAATGAAATTATTTATCTTTTGCACTTAGAAAACTTTGAATATTTTGGAGTAAGTTAGGCCAAGAAGATTAAAAATTGGAGCAGACATATTAATCTACAAAACCTATGATGCTGACTAGGCGTGGTGTAACACTCGAATTCAGATTGCTAAGAAGAAGAAAAGAAGGAAGATAGACTTAAATCACCTAATTAGCAAAGAAAATGTAAGAATTTCATACTTTACATACTTGAAGTAATTTGAGTTAGGTTATTTAAATAATCTTTACTTGTATAAGTGTGTAAGGTATTAGAATTAAGGTGATTTATGCTTAAAAAGGATAAAGAAATTTATTAGGATTCATGATGTAATTTTTGGCCATAAGGGTACTTTAGACATTTCATATTCCTAGGGTTAGCTTTGTGGATTTTGTGTGTTGAATAGATGGGAAATGATGAATTGATGAAAGGATTTTGTGGTAAGCATGTAATTTTATGCATAAGGTTAATTTTTGCTTAATTATGTGGATGATATGTGGCATAACCCTTATATCGAAAAAATGTCATTTTATGTGATGTAGGTTAATTTTGCTTAATTATGTGCATGATATGTGTAAAAAAACCATTATAATAAATATGTATATTCATATGGAATGCATGAGATATATGTAAATCCTTGAGAAAATAATCTGATGCTCGATGAGGCTTGAAAAGAACAAGGAAAAATAATGAATGGGCATATTTCATGTTATAGTTATACATGTATACATGAGGAATCATAACACATGCATGATTTCAGAAAATAAAAGATGGAGGAAAAACATTTTCTAAGTTATGCATGTTTTTAGAAAATGGAAAACAAATGTTTTTGGTTTTATAATGACTCATATGATACAGGAAAACAGAAAGCATGCTTAAAATCCTTACACGCGAGTTGTACTGTATGGACAACAAAGAAAAAAAAAGAGAAACATGCATGTAAGAGAGGATTGTACCTTGTATGGTGACTGCGAGTAATGTCTTATGTAGTCTAGACCGATCAATGAAAATATTTGACCAAAAAAAAAAAAAAAGAGAAAGAATTAGCAAATATTTTATGAAAGTCATTTGCATTAGAATCATGCATGCAAGCCTATGTGGCTGATAAAGAGTTGAGAAAGATATACGATCAGAAAATAGAAAAGTCATGACACTCATACATGCATAAATCATAACAAGTGAATCATATTTGTATAGTAAGGAAATGAATAAATGGGTGAAAGAAGAGAATTATAATATGTGTTTAATACGTGTTCCGTGTCAATTATTTTGTATGTGAATAGCCCAGACACGTTGAGTATGGAAGAGATTAATACTGGTATAAAATGTTTTAAGTATTGAGTATGATTTTCTTATTGAGTCATGGTTGCTCACTCTGTTTAATTTAATATTTTACAGGTAAAGAGTTGCAGCAAAGGTTCTTGAAGAGCACTAGTGAGACATGAGGCTAAAGGAGAAAGACACCATATTTTTGTTGATTTATATGTCTTGATGTATATGTGACTATATGCATAAATATATACTTTATATAAATATTGGTAGATATGTATATATTTTATTTCCTATATGTATATATGTGATTGTGTATATATATATCTATATATGTGTATATCTATGGCTAGTCATAAAAATTGGTTATAAAGTTTCTATGGGTGGTAATTTTTATGATGGTTATTATTATGTACTTATTTTGTTAATTGTGATTAAGTTGTAGGTGAACTCCACTAAAAGCAATATCTCAACCTAACTTACCCTATGGTCCAAATAACAGGCTCTCAATATATCTTTTAACACCCGGTTGGTTTTCTCAGTATGCCCATCTATCTGTGAGTGATAAGCAATACTAAAAGCCAAATAAGTGTCCAATTATCTATGTAAAGTCCTCTGGAAAGCTGACATAAACCTCGTGTCTCTATCAAATACTATCGTCTTAGACAAACTATGTAATATGATAATCTCTCAAACATTAACTTCCTCAACAGATCTATAAGGGGTGGTGTCTTTAATAGACAAGAAATGTATTGACTTGGTCAATCTGTCAACTATTACCCAAAGCACATTAAGACCACTTTGAACTTTTAGGAGCCTAACAATGAAGTTCATGAAAATATGCTCCCATTTTCATTTAGGTATACTCAAAGGTTGAAGCAACCATAATGGTCTTTAATGTTCAATCTTAATTTACTAATAGGTGAGACACTTAACAATATACTCACCCACATCTCTCCTCATGTCAGACCACTAAAAACTCCTCCTCAAATCCTGATACATCTTTACACTCCCAAGATGGGCAATGTAAAAAGAACTGTGGGCTTCCACAAGAATCTTCTACCTTAACTTTGTCACAAGTGGAACACAAACTCTACCTTTAAACTTGAGGACACCATCTATCACCTAAACATCTGTCTTGAGACCATTTTAGATCCTCTCGATTCTTCGCTTACACCAATCATCTTAAAGTTAGGTTATCTTGATCTCCTCCACCAAAATGGATTTGGTCTCCAATCTAGCTAAAGTCTTAATTACTAACTCAATCTGATCTCAATCCAAATTTGTTTGAATCTCTTTTTGTACCATTAACTATGACAAAAACACTTTCCTACTAAGGGTGTCTGTAACTACATTAACTTTACCTAGATGAAATTTGATATCAAAGTCATAATCCTTTTCAATTCTAGTTTCCATCACTTGTCTCCAGATTAATCTTTAAACACCTATAATTGACTTGCCCAATTATTTTTATATTTTAATTGTCACTATTATAGCTTATCTTGCATAGCTTTAAACTATATACATTAGTTAGTGACAAAAAATCACATTAAACAAAAACCATGTTAGAAGACTTACTCAATCCATTACTTTCGCATCAATATTATCAAATTTAAAAGGAGATAATAATAAGTTTGAGCATGCCAATAATTTGAAAAAGAATAAAAGTAAGGTAAATTTTAGGCAAAATAAGAATGAGGGAGACAATATATATATGCTTTCAGATAATGACACAAACTGGAATATATTGAATGATGGAATAAAACAAGATTAGGTATGGGAGATTTTAATAACCGAAAGGCTAAAATGATAGCCATTTTCACTATAAAATAAATCTAAATATGTCTGCTCCTTTGCAAAGTACCGTTTATATTACATATCTGTCTTTTCAATAGGGGCAGCAATTAAGGTCGGATTTGAACCAAGTGTGCCCGGTCTTGAAAATTGTTTTAACTCATTTTGAATTTAAATTAAACTCAAATTGAGAGAGTCAATTTATTTTTTAAATTAAATTGAATTTAAGCTAAAGAAATATTTTACTTAGTTTGATTCGGGAGCCAAGAGATAGTTCGATTTGGTTTGAACTTGACTTAAAGTTCAATTCATGTTGTGTTAAACTATTGTCAAACTGGTATTATTTTATATATTATTGGATGAACTTAAACAATATCGTTTTATTAATGAATCATGAACTCAAATCATAAATTAAAGCTAAAAATTTTAAGCTACGGATTTGAGCTTCGAACTTGAGTCAAACGAAACGAATTATTTTTAATTTGAGTCAAACTTGAACTATCCATTATTTTAATTCGACAAACTCAAACTAAACTTAAATAAAATCATTTTTTTATTCAAACCAAACTCAAAATAGAGGATATTTATACTTGATTCGATTCATATCCACTTCAAGAGCAACAAGTAAATTTTCTTGGGACCGAAAAATGATTTCTTTATTCTATGTGAATTCGTAGGCTTATATAATAAAACCTGCATTTGGATCGAGTCCATGAGCTTTTTGTACGGGTTGGGTTTGGCCCCAATATTGCCCAGAGCTACCCAAATATGAATTGGGTCATGCCTTTGTTATATCTTAGAATGAACATGTGGACATTCAAATTGTCAGTACAAAAATTGTCACAAATAATAATATTTTTGTAATGTTTACTTATAATTACGTTAGGTTAAATATTTTTTAATTAGTCTACAATTTAAAAAATCATAATTATAATGTAATTACAAAATATATGCACTGTATAATTTAATCATTTATACACAAAATGTTGTATGCAGTATACTATAACATGCTAAATATGACCTAATTTTAGGAAGAATGGCTTGCAAATAAACAACGTAAGTCAATGAGTCAAATAAAGCCAAAAATTGAATTGAAAGTTCAGCCTAGGTCTAGATCTGAGCCAAGTCAGCTAGCTTGATTCATTTTAGCTTGCATTTGAGTTGCAAGATTAAACTCATTTTTTAAACCAAGCGAAACTTCAGTTAAGAAATGTTTGACTCAAATTTATAGCTCGAATATGATATTTAAATGTATAATTTGGTTTAGCTTGAATTTGTGTTTCGAATACGAGGCTTGGTTCGGTTCGAATTCATGGCCAAATTGGTGGTTTTGACAATTATTTGGATAAATGATATCGTTTTGTTAATGACTCACGAATTTGAGTCACAATTCTGAATCATCAATTTAAACCATGAATTCAAACTAAATTGAGCCACAAATTTGAATCGTCAATTCGAGTTATGAATTTAAATTGAATTGAAATGAATCATTTTTATTTGAGTTAAATTCAAACCATCCTTAAATTTAGCTCAACAAACTTGAACCAAACTCAATTAGACCATTTTTCATTTGAACCGAACTTAATGTAAGGGGTGTTTAAACTCAGCTTGATTCATATCTAGCCCTAGTTCAACCTAAAAAGATTATTTGAATTAAACAAATTTCAAATGAGAACTAGGCTTGGGCAAAAATTCTGTCCGAAATTTTATTCAAGCTCAAGCTTGTCGTTCAAGGTCGAAACCTAACTACCCAAATCTTGCAACAAGCTCTTAAGTCACTAAATCAATTGAAATGTTTCATGGGATGTAGCAACCACTACTTGGCAGATTTTGTAGCCAGAAGTTCCTAGAAATTAATATTTAAAAGGATCACATGATTTTAAAAAATTCAATTAAATTGTTTATATGTAATTAGAAAGAAAAGAAAATGAGAGAATTTAAATGTCTCACTCAAAGGTACACCATGTACATTGAGGTGCAACTCCGATGAAGATGAAACCTTTGGCGACCTGAAAAAATCCCATGAAAATAGTGTAATAATATTAGCTTTTACGTTTAATGAATTCTAACATCAAAAAAAGTTGATGACTTACATGGAAGATGAAGCTGTAGAGTCTCCTCATTTCTTTGAGAGGAAAGGAGATCACATAAGATTCATTTAGTATAAACTCAATAAAATAAATCAATCAACTATAATTTTAAGATCTATAAACAAATTATAAAATACTGAATTAAATTTAGGATTATAGGAATACCAAGATCACCATGCAATTTGAATCTATAAAACCATCGAGATTACCTTTCGATATGACTTGATCTTCTATTCTAGAAATCTTTATGAATGATAACTTTCCAATGAAGCAAATTATACTACATTAGATTTTAGAACAGAGAACTAACTAATATATAGTATGTTAATTGACCTTGCTCTCCCCCCCCCCCCCCCCCCCCCCCAATCAAAGTCTAATAAACCTCAAAACTCGTACTTATGTTGGCCACTATATCATAACTTTTTAGTATATGAGACTTATATTTATTGATTACTTAAATTCACCTATAAACTGATATTGAACTATTTAATTATCTGATTTTATTAAACCATAAAACATAATTAATATTAGCTTATATCAAAAAATTTCTTACAGATCAAGATAGTCAAATCTTGTGTGGTGTCGTATATCTAAAATCTAATTTTATGTATTTTGTATTATATATTATATCGTATCGTAGGGTATATTTTTTTAAACATACTATAAGGAATTTGATTGCGCTATCATCATTTTGAAAATTTCACAACACCCTTTGAAATTCTAAAATTTTTCCAATTCACCCCTATCACATCATCACTTCTCCAAAAAAAAGTATATCAATCTGTATTGGTAATATATATCATACAATATATTCATCTCATCGTATAATTTTAGATACATCTTAAAATGCATATTTTTTTCACTTGTATCATATCGTATTATACAATACATATTGTTTATCATAAGATACTAATAACTATAAAAGAAATGATTATTAATCACAACCACCAAAACAAAACCAACTTTTAAAACTCAAATGTTCCTACAAATGGGGGCAGAGTTAGGCATGTAAATGAATTGAACCATTTACAAGTAGTTTGCGGCTCGGTTTGACTTAACTTCAGTTCAATTTTTGAGCTGAGCTCGAGCTTTATGTTGACTAACTTGGTGATTGAACATGGAAGCTCATAGTTTGATTCGAGTAAAATATTAATAAACTTCTAATAATTTCAAATATTGTATTTATACTCCTAAAATCTTATCCTCTAATTTTATATATGAAGTAATTGGTAAAAATACATATTTTAAAGTTCAAATATAATTCTTTAAAATAAAAAGGTTTAAAGCCAAGCTCAAGTCATTCGTTCATGTCCTAAGCTTGAGCAAATATTTTATCAGCTTAGCAAGCTTGAGCTCCTTAAAGTTATCAAATCGAGTTCGAATCAAGCACTACACAACTTAGTTTGATTTGTTTGCTTCCCTAGTCAGTGTGTAAAGGCATACAAATATGTAATTGGTTCAAACTGGTACAATTTAAACCAATGTATATGGTCAAAATGATACAATATCAATCAATAGTATACAAAGAGCATTATTAAGTTATATATACTTTTGAATACATAATTTAATACATAGATGATATATCATAATGTGATTAGATGTTATTTTATTATTAATTTAAACTCATCTAATCATATAATGACACATAATCTGTGTACTTAATTATATAATAAAAATATATACATATGGTTTTATTGGTATACAAAAACTATAAAAAGGTAAATCATGACACGGGAAAATTTTCAAGGTGTCAAAGCGTGCAAGTTAGATTTTTGCAAACTAAAATTAAATGAAACTATATGCGTATCCACAGCTCAAGCCTGAAAAAGAATTTCGAACCGAGATTTGCACATCTCATACCCGATCAACTATAGTAGCCAAAGGCATAAGAAATTACATATTTATTTGATATGGAGTAACACTTGTATTATCTTCTATTTGCCAAACTAATTATAGGAAATATATTTGGCGTTATCAAGTCATCAACTTATGAAACCTTTATCAATCAATAAACACTTGTTTATTTATAGGCTAAAAGACTTATTCCCACCCAAGGTTTGACACAAATACAAACTTCCAC
The DNA here is from genome assembly GCF_011075055.1 of Mangifera indica. Classification (NCBI taxonomy): domain Eukaryota; kingdom Viridiplantae; phylum Streptophyta; class Magnoliopsida; order Sapindales; family Anacardiaceae; genus Mangifera; species Mangifera indica. Next base: position 16,686 of record NW_025401105.1, on the reverse strand, counting down.
CTGCGAGATTTCAAAAACTCAAAGATCCACCCGTCATCCAACTTTTATTATAATTTTCTATTAGAGTTAAGGGTAAAATCGTCATTCAACCACTAAACTCTAAAACTCTAAAAGTTTATATTATTTTTCTCTCTTGATTTGAAAAACTAACAATTTCTCTCATGATTAAGTTTTGCAAAGTTACCATTTTATCTTTAGGGTTTGGAAAACTAATTTGGCCAACGACATTTCGCTCTCGAAGAGATTGTCTTTGTCTTCCTCTAGAAGAAGATGATTCTTTTGGATGACCCTTTTGTCGTCCAAACGAAGGTTTTGTCTGGACAATGTCATCGGGAAAGAAACGTCAAAGAGAAGGAGACATTGTTAGGAGAGAAATGTTGTTTGTTATAATTTCACTGGATTAGTTTTCCAAACCCTAGGGGAAAAATAATAACTTTTCAAAATTTAATCCTGAGAAAAATTTGTTAGTTTTTCAAGACAATATGAGAAAATGATATAAACTTTTAGAGTTTAGTGGTTAAATAATAAATTTACCCATAATCCAAAAAAAAATTTCTAATAAAAGTTGGACAATAGATAAATGTTTGGGTTTTGAAATCCTGTAGGTAGAAGTTTGTATTTGCACCAAACCTTGGGCAAGAATAAGTCATTTGGTCTTATTTATATAAGTAGATCTACAAATCTTTTTTTAGAATATATTATAAAAAATGTCAATCGAGTGATAATAATATATCTGTTAATTTATACAAATTTCATTTGTATAATATTTTTTAAATAAATGTCCTACAAATAATAATAACCCTTTGATATTAATATAAAATAATTTTTTTATAGTTTCAAAAACTCTAGCTTATGTATTTATATATACAATAAAATTATATAAATAAATAATGTGTATAAATTTATGTACAAATAAAAATATGTTATCATGTGATTGGTAATTAATGATAAAATAATATCTAATAAGGAAATAGTATTGTCTTAAATTGATTTAAATTGGAAGGTATATAGTAAAAATTCCTATGATAAAATTGGGAAAAGTTGATAGAAAGATTTATCCTAAATTTTCCTCTTCTTTTTTTCTTGCACCAGATTCCAAGATTTGTTGACAAAAATATCCGAGTGTTTAGAATTTTGCTTAGAATTTTGATACAATTGAGAATCATTATTGATACTTGAATTGATATTTACCGCCCCATATAAGCAAAAGTCGATAGCAAGCACTTCTTCTACACAAAGTGAAGAAAACGAAAGCTTTGGGATAAATGAGAAGAAAAGTATTCCACCTCAGTGTCAAAAAGCAAAATAAGACTTAGAAAGAGACTTAGGAGAATAAAACAGACAGCAACCAAAATAATAATAATAATAATAAAAACCATGAAGTTTTTTTTATTTAGTAATGAACTTTTGACTTGGCAGCTTGTGACAAGTAGCAGCTGATGATGATAAAGACTTCCTAGCTGTAATTTCACGTGCTTCATGGAAGCTTAGGACTTCATATTTTAAAAGAAAAATGATAGAGACTGCAACTACTAGTGTACAGAAATAAATGTTTTCTGTGAATAATTTTTGTCAAATCAATGGATGTATTAAATATCTGCATTATTTGGTATCCTCTTTAACCATCTATGGCATTGAATGCAATCATAGGATTTAATGTTAGTGCCCATTAATTTTAGCAGTTGCAGCTCCATCGAATAATGGCAATTTAAGGATATAAAAATTTTTTGATCAGCCGAATTTGCATTTAATTTTAAGTACTTATTTGGGATAATGACATAATATATTATTTTATCTTTAATTTAAAATAATTTATTTATATGATAATATATTACCTAAATATCTAATTAATACTAAAAACTAGATACACATAATTTTAATGAAACTGTTTTTATCAGATTCTCTAAACCACATAAAAGGAGATGAATTTATATATAACATGTCATTTGTTAGAAATTTACATTTATTTATTTATTATTATGATTATTTTGATATCTACCAGACCTATGAATAAGTGGCGTGACACATATCTAATCTAAAACTTTCTCTATAATTTGCACAACATTCAAACATTAATCTCCATCTGTAAAATGTTTTACATAATTAACTTTTATTATAAGAAAATTTAAAAAAAAAGTTAAAAAAAAAAAAGAATGTCCCATGAATACATAACTCAATTTTTGTAATAAGTTTCATCAGCATTCATATGTTTTAGTAGCAAGTATATTTGAAAGGAATCAGTCAAGAGATATAATATGTAGCCTACTCTGTGTATAAATTCGTGTAATGAAACATTATAATCTCTAATGTAGCGGCATAGTATATTAAATCTAAGGATGGCCCAAACGGAGTTGGATCGAGTTCGAAAGTCAGTTCGATTCGGTTTGGCTCGGCAAGAATTTATTTAGCTTAAATTCGAATCGAGTTTGAGTTAGAAGGTTTGGCTTATTTTTGAATGCTAACAAAACTTGGGTTACAGAGGGTTTAACTCAGGAGTCAAGTGAATAGTTCAATTATATTCAAACTTAGCTTGTAGCTTGACTAGTATTATGTTAAACAATTGTTAAAATTATATCATTTTATTTATTATTAAATAAAACAACGTTATTTTTTCAATCAATCACAAATTGGAACTATGAATCCGATCTACGAATTCAAATCATAAATTTGGGTCAAACTCAAGCTAAATTTAAATCGAATCATTTTTATTCAAGTCAAACTCAAATCACTCTTATTTTTAACTTGACAAATTTAAGTTAAATTCGAATTGAATTATTTTTTATTTGAACTAAACTTGAGCCAACTGATATTTAATTGACTTATATCCACCCCTAATTAAACTCATAAAGTGCAAAGGATTCGTTGGCCAAAAAGTTGTAGTTATTAGTTTGTGCAATGTTGTTGGCTTTAAATAATGAGTCATCATTTCTGGCAATAATTTTTAGTTCTTGAATATGCTTCAGTATTAGGGCTTTAATTATCGGCATGCAGGAGAGAGAGAAAGAATCAAAGGGAGAAAGTTGCATGCTTCGTACAAATGAAAAGTAATAAACTGAAAAACCAACGTAAAAAAATAAAGTGAAATAATTGAAATAATATTGCATTGCATGCACCAAATGAAGAAGATGAGACAAAAGAATCAAGAGTGTGACAGAGATTTTTCCTTTATTACTGACAATTTGAGTGCACAAATCACTAGAAGGCTCGAGAAACAAATCCGCACGATAAATAAATAGAATACTCAGACAAATTTAACCTTATAAAACGACAATAAATTAGAAGGGAAAAGCTAAATAATTCGACAAAGAACTGATAATGCCAAACTAAAACAATGACTTCCAAGTCCTATACACATCTCCAATCTCACTTCCTGATCCTGTTTTTCTTGAAGATACCATTTGAAGGCAATTCACTAGAACAGTACAATATGAGCATGTGTAAAATGGCCACTAGAGAACTGGAAACAATCTGGTCCGTAAGATCAAAATGGAAGCTATCCAATGCACTTCTTAGACTCTTATTAGATTGTTGACTTGGATCGGAAGCTTGATGTTCATATCTTGTCATTCTGGAGCCTTCTTTTATTTCATTGTTGAAACTCAAACCTAAAAATTGAAACGAATATAATGAGATTAATTCAAAGTTATTTAGCTGTTTGATGTCAAATATTAATAATAAATTGAAGAGAAATTAAGGAAATTCTTACATGAATATTCAATGTTGGTGGCAAAGCATTTAGAGACTAGTAGTGAGTTGGAGGTGGTGGAGATGCATAAATGTAGACTGGGGGTGGAGGAGATTTTATTGGTGGTGGTGGAGACTGGTAGTAGTATGGTGGTGGAGGAGATGGGGATGGTGGAGGTGGGGATTTGTAGTAGTATGGGGGTGGAGGGGAATGTACTGGTGGTGGTGGGGATTCGTAATAGTAGGGAGGTGGAGGAGATGGTGATGGTGGGGGTGGGGATTTGTAATAGTAGGGAGGTGGGGGGGATGGGATGGTGGGGGTGGGGATTTGTAATAGTATGGGGGTGGTGGGGAATGTACTGGTGGTGGTGGGGATTTGTAATAGTAGGGAGGTGGAGGAGATGACGATGGTGGTGGTGGAGACTTGTAGTAGTAAGGAGGTGGTGGAGATGGTGATGGTGGTGGTGGAGACTTGTAGTAGTAGGGAGGTGGTGGAGATGGTGATGGTGGTGGTGGAGACTTGTAGTAATAGGGAGGTGGTGGAGATGGTGATGGTGGTGGGGGGGATTTGTAGTAATAGGGAGGTGGAGGAGATGGAGATGGTGGAGGTGGGGATTTGTAGTAATAGGGAGGTGGAGGAGATGGCGATGGTGGAGGTGGGGATTTGTAGTAGTAGGGAGGAGGTGGAGATGGTGATGGTGGTGGTGGGGATTTGTAGTAATAGGGAGGTGGAGGATATGGTGATGGTGGTGGCGGGGATTTGTAGTAATAGGGAGGTGGAGGATATGTTGATGGTGGCGGTGGGGATTTGTAGTAATAGGGAGGTGGTGGAGGAGATATAGATGGTGGAGGTGGAGATTTGTAGTAGTAGGGAGGAGGTGGAGATGGTGATGGTGGCGGCGGGGATTTGTAGTAATAAGGAGGTGGAGGAGATAGTGACGGTGGTGGTGGGGATTTGTAATAGTAAGGAGGTGGTGGAGAATGTACTGGCGGTGGTGGGGATTTATAATAGTAGGGTGGTGGAGACTTGTAGTAATATGGTGGAGGTGGTAAGGGAGATGGTGGCGGTGGAGACTTGTAGTAGTATGGAGGTGGTGGGGATTTATAATAGTAGGGTGGTGGAGACTTGTAGTAATATGGTGGAGGTGGTAAGGGAGATGGTGGCGGTGGAGACTTGTAGTAGTATGGAGGTGGTGGAGAATGTACCGGTGGTGGTGGAGATTTGTAGTAATAAGGAGGTGGTGGGGATGGTGATGGTGGCGGAGGAGATTTGTAGTGGTAAGGTTTCGGATGAGATGGCGAAGGTGGTGGAGGAGACTTGTAGTAGTAAGGAGGTGGTGGAGATGGTGACGGTGGTGGAGGAGATTTATAGTAGTAGGGTGTTGGAGGAGATGGCAATGGTGGTGGAGGTGATTTGTAATAATAGGGATGAGGTGGGGAATATACTGGAGGTGGTGGAGACTTGTAGTAGTAAGGTGGAGATTTATGGTAGTATGGTGGAGAATAAACTACGGGTGGTGGAGACTTGTAGTAATATGGTGGAGAATAAACTGGTGATGGTGGTGGTGGAGACTTGTAGTAATATGGTGGAGGGTAAACTGGTGGTGGTGGTGGAGACTTATAGTGGTATGGTGGAGAGTAAACTACTGGCGGTGGTGGAGACTTATAATAGTATGGTGGAGAGTAAATTGGTGGTGGTGGTGGAGACTTATAGTGGTATGGTGGAGATTTGTGGTGATATGGTGGGGAATAAACTGGTGGTGGCGGAGACTTATAATAGTATGCTGGAGGTGGCGGAGACTTGTATATATAAGCCGGTGATGGTGGTGGAGGAGACTTGTAGTAGTAGGGAGCAGGAGGTGGTTTATGTGAGGGTTTCGGCTTCTCACACTCATCGTAAGGAGTCTTGGGAGCATAGGCAAAAGCCTTGGCTTCAAGCACAACTTCGTGCTTAGTTTTGGACTTCACTTTAAGCTCAGCACCCTTTTTACCCCCATGGAGGTCAGTGGCAATGTCGCATGGAGAATCCTTTGGTGCCTCATGGAGCTTAGCTTTGCAAGCCTCTCCTCCATATTTTTCATAATCGAATCCTTTAACAGTGATTCTGTATTTCCCGTTGCTCTTCGTCTTCCCATATGCTCTAATTTTCTTCTTACCAGCCTTGCAAGTCACCTCAACAACAGCTCCTGTTTACAAATGAAACAACAAAATGAATTAAAATACCCCACGAATAATGTAAGCTCAAGTGTTGCCAGTCATAAAATTAAAGAATTAAATTTTTGCCGTTTGCCTTAGTGGGTTAATTAAATTATTTAATTGTTTAATTAAAAAATAAATTTAGGGATCGTGAAGGAATAATGAGTCAATGAAACAGGTCTGATTTTCAAAGGGCTAAATTGCCAATTAATAATTACTTTACAGCGTATTCAGTTATGCATACAACTAATGAGCAACTTTCTTTGCCTTTGGGAAACTATTAATTTAAAGGACATTATTTATAAATAATAATAATAATAAACTATATATTATAACAGTATTTTTAGACAACGGTGCCATTTATTTTGGATAAACTATATGACTTTAAGAAACATGGGATAATTAATATGATTTCATTGTCATCATTGCCTATCAAGTGGGAAATTTAGAAACTTTCTTACCAGCTTTATGCAAAAATCATCGAAACTAAACGTAATTAAATAAAATTTTAAAAATAAAAAACTTGTTATATGGATAATTTACTAAATGATGAAATTATGCAAAGAAAATTTACCTTCGAGATGCTTCTTGTCATGCGACTTCTTTGGGTATTTCCAGTCATAACATCTGTAGCAGTAAACCTTTCCAACTACCTTGACAATAAATTTATGGTGATAATGGTGTGGAGCGGGTGGTGGTGGAGATTTGTAGTAGTACGGAGGTGGAGGATATTTTTCAGGTGGTGGGGGAGATTTGTAGTAGTACGGAGGTGGAGGATATTTTTCAGGTGGTGGGGGAGACTTGTAGTAGTATGGAGGTGGAGGAGAAGGTGAAGGTGGTGGTGGGGACTTGTAGTAGTATGGTGGTGGAGGAGATTTTTCCGGTGGTGGAGGAGACTTGTAGTAGTATGGTGGAGGAGGTGAAGGAGATGGTGGAGGAGGAGACTTGTAGTAGTAAGGAGGTGGAGGAGAAGGTGAAGGTGGTGGCGGGGATTTATAGTAGTAAGGTGGAGGAGGAGATTTCTTGGGAGGTGGAGGGGAGTGGTAATAGTATGGTGGAGGTGGTGAAGGATGGTGGTGGAGGAGACTTGTAATAGTAAGGTGGTGGAGGAAACTCCTTGGGAGGTGGAGGAGAGTGGTAGTAGTAAGGTGGAGGAGGAGAAGGTGATGGAGGAGGTGGAGACTTATACTCATAAGGTGGCGGTGGCGAAGGAGACGGTGGTGGTGGAGATTTATACTCATAAGGTGGCGGTGGAGAAGGAGACGGCGGTGGTGGAGATTTATACTCATAAGGTGGTGGTGGCGAAGGAGACGGCGGTGGTGGAGATTTATACTCATAAGGTGGTGGCGGCGGTGACTGAGATGGTGGTGGTGGAGACTTATACTCATAAGGTGGAGGAGGAGATGGAGATGGTGGAGGAGGTGAATTATAAAGATAAGGATCACCATGCACTTGACCTACATTACTAGAAACAAGTACCATGGCCAATGCGACCACTAATGGTGGCCAAAACCGACCGGTGGCCGGTTTCAAACCTGGAATCACCATCAATTTCCCGGCAAGGAGCCCAGTTCCGGCCAATGTGGGTGGGATTCAGGATTATCCAGGGATGGAGTTGGAGGAGAAGGGTTTGTGTATGAGTTAGAACTGCATGAGAGAGTGAGATTAAATAAGAGTAGTAGTCGTTATGCGGGAGCTGTCAAAGAGGGACTATTTAATTTCTGCTTTGGATTAATGCAGCAAATACAGCTTCCCCAGTCGGCCAGACCATTTCAAAATTAAATATTTAATTTACTCTAACTCTAAAATTAAAATTTTGAATCAGTTTGATTCCTCCATGTGGCTGAGAAGTAATCACCAACTGCTCTTCCTGCTAATTAAATTATAAAAACAATTAATGTCTAATTGAAAACAGGATTAGGCCAGTAGGAACAGTGCATGTGATTTCTCAATTATTGAAGTGGCATGTGGATGAATCAAAAGCCATGGCAGCTTTTGTGACCAATTTCACTTACAATAAAAAAAAGAAAAAAATCACAAGAAAAATGGAGTGCAAGAAATAATAATTCATGTTTCCTTTTCCAAGGCTACCGACTTAGTGGTTGAGTTTTGTTTTAAAGGGATGGTCGAGCTCTGCAAAATGGAGTTCATCAGAAAAAAAAAAAAAATTGTTCTTGTTTATATTTCAAGGAGAACGAGTTGCAGAGATAAACATAATTTGTCTATAAAAGGTCAAAATTTTATTGATAAAAACGTCTTTCCTAATGAAGATACGCTCCATTGCTCTGGGGTACATAAATCATCATAGCTCTATGAGAAAATTTAAACAAAATTAGGAGTCAAACAAAAAAATAATTTTCAAGTGAGTTTGAAATTTCAAATTTTTACAACAATTATTGATCTTGTTGACATGAACAAATGCATTATTAAAAACAATAAAATTTTTTGTACTCATTCTAGATATATTTATATATGTCATCATATAATGGGATAATTCTGAATTTATAATAAAACAACACTCAATCATATGATAATATATATAAGTATATATATATTTGTATACCTAAAATAGGTACGTGTAGTATTACTCTATTAAAAAATAGAGATAAAAATAAAATTACTATATATAAAAAAAAAAAAGTTGATGATAAATTTACTTGAAAGTGTTTAATAAATTAAAGAGCTACATTATTTATCAAGATTAAAAAAAATTTCAAATTTGGGAAAAAAAAAAAAGGAGAGAAAAGTGGAAATGGGCACTTAAATATGATGGAAAGTTACAAGAAATATTTTTCAATTTTTTTTTTTTATAAAATATTGCACATGGGATGGGGTTTGGATTTCTAAATAATTTCATATATAGTGCAACAACTACAGCTAAGCCTCTTTGCTTCAAAGTCAAATATGTAGATATATTATTGCAACTTTTCAATTAAAATGAGACTCAATTACTTCAACCACAATAGTTGTTAGGGGGGTTGGTATGTAATCTTATTTAATTTTTTTAGTAAAAATGTAATTACATTTTTAATATATAATATTTTTAAAAAAAATTAATATTAGAAGGATTAAAATCATAAGATGGAAAAGTGAATTTAATATATCATGACTATAAGTACATTTGAGAATTTTTCTATATAGATATCATTAATATAAGGTATACCTTATCAAAATAATTAATCTCTTAAAAATCAAATTAAAATTACTTATGAAAATTTATTTTTACATTTATTAATTTCCAAAAGATTTTGTCAAAAATCAAAATCATTAATCTAAAATCCTTTTCAAAGTTTGTGATTTTTCATAAGTAATAAAATTATGTATACCTATTTTGAGTATATAAATAGATATATATTTGATGCGTGTTATCAAGTAATTAAATAATTTTAAATTAAAAATAACATAATACTCAACTATATAATAATACATCATGTATGTACTCATCTGTATACTCAAAAATAGATATGTATAACATAACTCTTTTCGTAAGATGAAATCATTTATCCGTAATGTATGTAATATAAATACAAAATTAAAGATTATTAATTTAAAAATAAGAAAGCTTATATAATCATAACGAAACCAATAATTTACAATTGTGGGATTTGACTACCCTTGGCTTTTATGCAATTAGGATGATAAACAAATTAGGCCGTCAATTTTTTAATATAGGATAAAATTGCTCATATCAAATCAAACAGCACATTCTTGAGAAAAATGTGTGGGACAAATTTATCTCTAGTGCTTGGAGACAGTCAATGGCGTGTTAAATATGAAAATTGAAGATGCTTTGGAGTGGTTGAGATGAGAAGATAGCAAAGACAGAATGTGATTGAAATGTTTGGCATATAGTTTGGTTTTAATTACTTGTTTATTATTATTATTATTTTTTTTTAAATTGTAATTGATTTTAAATGTTGTACGGATACCATTGTGAAAACTATATAGTATATAAAATTATATATATATTTTTAGTAATAATATATGCATTGATTCTCTACACGTTATATTCAACACTTGCATCCAAGCGGGCAAGACATGATAGTGGAGGACAGTGTTATAACCAAAAGAGAGAAATATATATATATATATATATATATATATATATATATATATATATATAATATATATATATATATTATATATATATATATATATATATATATATATATGTATGTATATATATATATTTATGTATGTATATTAATTGAGAGGGACAATTTAAGCTTTAGGCAAAAATATACAAGACAATAAAGAAATATTCTACCAATATTAGTTGTATAATTAATTACTATATGCTATCTTATCTTCACCTAACACTAAAGTCTTAACCAATTGGCTCTTTGGCAGATATGCAATTTATTATACAATTAGAAGTTGTTTAAATGACCTGTCCATTGTGTGATTAGGGTTTTTTATTTTGTGGGGTTAATTCGGTTTATAGATTCTTGGCCAAACATGTGAAATTTTAAATTTTCGGTTCTTTCCAATTTTAAAGGGCATTGCCTGATGTATTAACAATTTGTTACTAACTTTCAAAAGGATTTTTCAGAATTTGAGAGACTTCTATCTTTTTTTCTTTTCAAATTCTATCTTTTTGTTCGTTTCATTGAGTATTCATTTCAACTACTTGAGAATGGGGAGTGTATATATGAGTACCAATATTGTGTGACACATAATACATATTATATGATATAATACAACAGAAGTGATAAATAATACATATTTTAAGGATGGGTAAAAAATGATATCAATCTGTATCAGTAGTTTTATCTAAACAAATTAACACACATTTTTTTAGAAATGATAACATGATAGGAGTGTTTTCAAATTTCATAAATTTATAATTATTTGTGATATTTTTTAAAATGATGATATAACAATTAAAATTTTTTATTGTTTTGAAAAAATGTATCATATAATATATTACACATACAATATATTATGCAAAAAATTAAATTTTTGATAAACAATATAATACGTGACTTTTATACTATGAACATGAAGGCGACAATTCCAAATAAGAGATCAAATAAAATTAAATCCTGTTTTGGACAAAATTTTGCTATGTTAACATAAGTTAGTTGTTATGTCAATATTTGTTTCTATTTGTAAATAAAAAATTATATAATGATATATTATTATTAGTATATAAATTAATATTTATTGTTTATACATATAGTCTTATTCTTTCTTTTATTTCGAGCAAACACATTTTCAAAACGTTATTTTATCTTTTTGTTTTCAATAAAAAAATTTAAACTAATGTTTCATTAGAATTTTTATTCCTATAAATAATATGACAGTAAATTTCCTCACTAATTTATTCAAAAAAATTGATGTGTTTTAATATAATTAAATGAATTTGAATTAGAAATAAAATAAATAATTAAATCATCTAATTGTATTAATACACATAAATTAGTAAAAAAGTTAATAATTGTAATATCATTCTTTCTTTTTTTAAAAAAAAATTCTATGTATAAAATATCATCTTTTTATCTTTCATGTGTATTAATTATTAGAGTAGCTTCTAAATGCAAGTGTTAATAATAGGATTATTTGTTATAAATTTTACATCAATTGAGTAATATAATCAATCTTTCAGTAACAAAAAATAATAATAATAAGATAAGAAATAAGAAAGCTTGTTTTTTTTTTTGGTTTTTGGCTTAAGTTCTAAGTCTCAAGTTTTGAACCATTCAAATATCCGAAAATGCAATGAAACATCCCAAACTAGAGAAGAATGGGTAGGGTAAAAGTTATAAGAAAACTTGGTTGCTTGAGCAAATTGACCCAAAAAAAAAAAAAACCTTCCCATCTTCAATGAGAATAAAAATAATAGTATTATAGTTATTAATATCTTACAATATATGATACGAGATATATTATAAATACAAATTGATATATTTTTTTCGAGAAGTAATGACATGGTAAGAGTATATTTAACAAATTTTGAAGTTTTTAAAAATATTTGTGATATTTTTTAAAATAATGATAAGATAATTTTATGATATTTATTTCTGTTATTTTTAAAAACGATTAAAAATTAGATTTTGTATATACAATAGGATGCACAACTCGACTAGCATGGTAATACGGATACCCTAAGAGAGTGACTTGGATATTTATAATAAAAATAAATCAATTAAAAAATATAAAGTGGGTGTTATTAATATTGTATATATAATATATAGAGATCTTTAAAAGTTAAAAAAACAAACTAAATAAAAAGAGGAGGATTCAAATCAATTGTTCATCTTGCTAAGAGCCAAAGGGTTCTCTTAAATTTTGCAAAAGAATAAAAAGCAAATATTTCTACAATTTAAAAAATTTGTGAAATTTTTTCATATGCAAATTAAGAATTTTTTACTTTTTATAATAAAACTATTTCAATCTTAAGTTTAGGTAACATAGACATATTTAATTGCTTCAAATATTTGTCTAGGGCTTCCATTACAATTCTAGAAAGTTTTTCACAACAGTCAAAAACCACTCCCCAAATGTCATAAAAATTTCTAAAATTTATGGTGGAAAGGTACAACAATAAGAAAAACTAAATCAAATGGATCAATTATTTATAATATATTCATTCAAAAAAAAGGATAAATTAATGGAATTATGCCTTCTGCCTTAGAAAATTCAGTGTACAATAAAATTAGCAATAAATTTCCGAGATCTTTTTCTACATTTTATATTGAAGTGGGCAAGACATAATAGTGGAGGACAGTGCATTGCATACATAATAACCAAAAGAGAAAAAATAAATTTTTATTAAGGGGGACAATTTGAGCTAAAGGCTAAAATATGCAAGACAATACATAAATATTTTACCAAATTTAGTTGCATAATTAATTAGTATGCGTTGCCTTATCTTCACCTAACACTATAACTATTAATTCCTACGTATAATTAAAAGCTGTTTAAATGACTTTTCCATTGTGTGATGTAAAGATTTTTTTTTTTTTTTTTTGGGGCTAACTTATAGATTGTTCGCCAAACATGTAAAAATTGGTAGGTTAAATTTAATATTTTGGTCCATTACAAAATTTAATCACAAAAATTTAAAGGTTCTAACAATTTGCTACTAACTTTCACTAGTATTTTCTTTTTCAAATTAGTTCATGAGCTCCTTATTATAGGCTAGATTCAAACCATACTTTTGTCAGACATATGACTAGGAGTATATTTCTTATCGTACTAAAAACAAATGTTTTTAGCTTTCTTTTTATCAAACAGTTTGTTAGAAGATGCCTTAAAACCAATAAATGCTTGTGGTTGGGGTTTAGGCATACTAGGTGTAGGCAACAAGCCAGTAATGGAAGTTGGTTTATGGTAGCTAGGATTAGTATTATGCCTATAGTAAAAAGGCTTAGGTATAAGGGGTATGTATGGGATGCGACTACTAGGCCTTGGTTACTCCTTAATGGCAACCATTGTGAGCTCTTGTAGTTTGGCTAATGTATAGGCCTCGGATAGTGGTTTAGGATGAAACATTCGTACAAACATTTACAACGAGTCTACCAACCCTGAGAGGAAGAAACTCAGTCCTTGATCTTTTAAAATCCTAGCTCTACTATACAATTCGTCGATCTCATCTAAATACTGCTATAATGAAACTCTTTGCTTGAGATTTCATAAGTCGACCAATGGATCATCGTAAACATAATGACCAAACCTAGCTCTTAACGCCACTAAATATTCCTCCCAGGTTATCACCATATCAGTATGAGATTTAGTAAACCTTTGGTGCCATTGCATAGCACAATCCTCTAGATGCAAAGTTGCAATTTTAATCTTATTTTCATGAATACTTCCATCCACATTGAGATAATATTCTACTTTTGTGATCTAATTATCAAAATGTTCACTATTAAATCGAGGAAAGTCTAATTGCATTACCTTCTCCCATGGCAACCGAATTTTAGACACACTTCTTAAACTACTTCTTTTCTCCTTGTGGCTTGCTGATTGTGGGAGGACTTTAGTTTAGTAGATGCTCAATCCTCTAATCAACTTCCTCAATTCCATAATCAAATCTCGTACAAATTCCTACTACCTTTTTTAAGATTCTTGAACGAACTCTTGTTATTACCTTTCTAAATCTGACAAAAGCTAAGTAACTAGCTGCATAAGATCTCGATGTAACTCTTGCGCATGTGTTCCGACTACCATGGCCAGGACTTGCTTTGATTCCAATGATGCAAGCCGAAGTGAAAATTATAAAGAAAGAAAGAATTCGAGTTACATATAAAAGAGAATAAAAATTAGAATTCAGAGGGAAACCTAGAGTACATTCCACACAGGTGTTTCCAACTAATTATTCTATGTGTTTGATACATTTTCCCACATTAACTAGGTGCCACATCTATTATTTGTAAATTGGAAATGACACCATTCAACATTACGGAGTAGCAAACCAAATGATACCATATTACATTGCAAAGCTAAACCAAATGACACATCTCTGGACCAACTCTACTTCTCTTTTCTACCTTACTCAAATTTCATGCCAATGCAATTCAGTTCAATTCGTAACACCCTAATTTCTCTTAAGTTTGTCAAAAGAGAAGAAAAAGAAAAAGAACAATACATTAGAACAAAAACAGTACTCAAGAAAAGATATATAACTTCAACTACTTGATACAATGTCATTTCCAACTTTTATAAAATTCATCACTTCATTGAGTTACTAACAGAATTGTTAACTCTGTCAAACTTGAATCATTTACACATTTAACTTTTATTTTACTTTTAGCGTTGCAATAAAACCCTAAGTTTCAACATTGTACAATTCATATCCTTCTCTAAGCTTATAGGAAAATGACATTTAGGGTTGTGCTTGAACCAGTTGGCTCATTCTTAAAATTGGTTTAGCTCTGTTGGGCTAAATTCGAATTTGTTTATCTAAAACTTGAGTCAAGTTTAAGTCAAGAATGTCAATTTGCTTTTAAAATCAAGCTAAATAAGAGCTAGAAGGGAGTTTGATTTGGTTTTACTTGCAATTCGAGGGTTGGTTAGATTTGATTTAAACTTGGCTTGCGACTTGATTGGGTTATGTCCAACAATCATCAAAATGACATTGTTTTCTTCATTATTAGGTATAAACGACATTGTTTTATCAATATGTTGCGAATTTAAGTTGCAAATCCAAACCACAAATTCAAGTCATGAACTCGAACTGAACTTAAGTTTGACTAAACCGAACCATTTTTTATTCGAGTGAAACTTGAGTTATTCTTAATTTTAACTTGATAAACTTGAACCAAATTTAAACTGAATCATATTTATTCAATCTAAATTCAAGCAAGAGTGTGTTCAATCTTGATTCGGTTCATATCCACCACTAATGACATCTTATTTTAGACAAAATTTTCTTATATTGAATTAGTTGTAAATGTTAATTGATTGAATTAAATTGATTTTGAAAATGTGATTATTTGAAACTAAATCAAACATACTTATTTTCTTTTCAAGCACTAATTACTAAGAATAAAAATAATTTCTTATCAAGAATATTTTAAACAACCAAAAAAAATAATAATAATTTGAGAAATTTTATTTAATTTTTTTCATAACAAAAAAAAAAAAAACAAAATACATTCCGAAATTGAGTATATCTACTTTTTTAACATTTGAAATTACATTTGATATAATATTTAAAGTTTATTTTCTGATTAATACTTATAGAAAAAGGATAAAATTATCTTTCTTCGATTTCTAATTTTAAATTGTATCTAAAAGTTAATGTTTGAATGATTTAATTTTATTTCAAGCAAATATATTTTCAAAACATTTTTGTTCCTTTGTTTTTTAAAAAAAAATTATTTAAACTTTAGATCTTTCATTCATTTGAATTTATATAAGAACATGTTTCCAAAGATAGTTTGAACTATAAAAAATGTGAAATTCCCAAGTGTAAATGCATGAATTTGAGATTTATTAATAATATCAAACTTTTAATATACCTAATACAGTGATTATATAATTGGTCATCTGGCTTAAAATTAATATGATCGGTTAAGTCAGTAAAAAATGGTTGAAACCTAAGTAAGGTTTAAACATATTTTTCTTTTATGTGTATTAAAGTAGCTTCTAAATGGATTATTTGTAAAAAACAAAAACAAAAAAAAGATAAGAAATAAGGAAGCTTGGTTGCTTGAGGAAATTGCCAAAGAACCTTTATAAGATAAGAAACAAGGAAGCTTGGTTGCTTGAGGAAATTGCCAAGAACCTTTCTATGATTGACCCGATAAGTACATCAGGGACCTGCGAAGAACACGCCTTGCATATTTATAATAAGAAACAATTCAAAGACAAGGTGTGCATTAAAATGTAATTGAAAAGAATATGAGTGACCACGTCTGCTTTGCGGCTTCCTCTTGTCCTTTCCTTTATCCACACTCTATAATTGATCAAGATAAGGCCGCCAACAACAACTTACTTTTTCTTTTCTCTTCTTTTCTTTCTCTATTGTCCCAAGAGACAAACAATTATTTGTGGGGCAACATTTTTTGGAAAGGTGATATATTTTATGGGTTGATTACATGATAAGCTACAATTAATATGCTTTGAATATTTAAATTTTTGTATTACATCGAAATGGAATATTTTTGGTTTTGGAATTTCTCCATCATAACTTGTGTATGCAATTAAAAGCTTTGCACAAGTAAATTACGATAACAATAATAAGAATTTAAATAAAACTTGATGTTTGATACAAAATTATTTGAATTTGATTAAAAGAAACAAAAAGAAATAAAATTTAAAATTGTTCGAACCGAATAATCTAAATGTCTATGTCTA